>NC_052405.1:19885241-20185241 GCF_009389715.1 Phoenix dactylifera
TGCCTTGCTAGGGTTCTCTCTTGAATGCACTTGATGTATTTTCCAAAGCTTGCTTCCTCTGATGAATACTCCCTCTTAAATACTTCTCCAACCTCCAAATAGTCCTTCCTGACCATTGGATTGAAGAAACTAGCCGTTTATAGCCGTTGGGAGTCCAAAAAGCACTTCTGCACAACTAGCCGTTATGCTTCTGCCCGTGCTTGGGTCGGCTCAACCTGTCCTTGGGTCGATCCAACTTTCACTTGGGTTGACTCAAACATTCCTTGGGTCGACCCTCTCAGAGTCCACAGAAACTTGAAATTCAGCTTTCCTTCACTTGGGTCGACCCAACCTTTCTTTGGGTCGACTCAAGGTTCAGTTGGGTCGACTCAACTTCTTCTTGGGTCGACCCTAACAGGGTTTTCAGAGAACCTTTTCTGTCTTCTGTTCTGTCTTGCCTTTGGGTCGACCCTCTCAGGGTTTGGATCGACTCAAGCTTGGGTCGACTCAACTATATCTTGGGTCGACCCTCTCAGTAAATTCAGAGAACCATTTTCTGTCTTCTGTTTGAGGATCTTGATGTTTGGGTCGACTCATGCTTTCCTTGGGTCGACCCAACTCACTGTTTATTTGTGCCATATTTGCAGAGGTGTGCCAAATATTTTCTTGATGTGCCGGGGTCGACCCAATCATCCTTTGGGTCGACTCAATCCACACTTTGCTGCATCTTAAGGTTAGATTCATTCAAATGAACAATGAAATGTATTTATATCAATTTATACAAACATACTGAGAGTAATAGACTTATAAATGAAGTATTGATTTAACTTATAACATACTCTAGACAATTGCTTGTTAATCATCAAAATAACACTATCATCCTCAGAAGATTTATCAAGGTTAAATCAATTTCTTATTTTCAAAATCAATTTAGTTTAGATTTTATTTGCTTAAGATAATTATCAACAAGACACGCTAGCTAAGTTTTAATCAACTTATCTTAAACAGTTGTTTCTATCAAAATTCATATTATGATTTATTTGTTATCAATAAAATACGATTCATTAAAGTTAGAATGAAGTCTTTCACAAGGTCACATAATGAGCATACAATCTGGTCTACTAGCTGTATGATAAAATAATTATTCTATCATGCTTCAATACAGCTTTAAAACAATAGATCTACTTTGCTCATCCTTTTCAAATTCTACAAGATGGGGTCATAGACATACTTTCTTCATGCCAATCTTCTATAAGAGTTTTCTTGTGGACTAACTTTGGTCAATGAAGATCCCCTTTCTTGTTTGTCTTAATTTGGAGTTTGAGAGAAGATGTTAATTCATTCATCATACATATTTCAAACTCACCTTGCATGAGCTTAGTAAAATCTTCATATAACTCTTCATTAGTAGAACCAAAAATGATATCATCAATGCGTACCTTGAGCAAATAAGATATCACAAATTCTTCTTTTTGATGCATAGATTTATCACTATTACTTTCTATAAAAAAAGGTTACTTAAGCTTTTATATCCTGCTTTTGATGCTTGTTCCAAATTATATATTGTTTTATCATATTTGTAATGAGTGTTTTCAAATATGGTGGTTATTTAACATATATCTTCGTTAATAAGCACCTAGGAGTGCATTTTACACATTCATTTGATGGAGTATAAAGCTCATAAAGCAAGCAAATGATAATGGTGATTTTTACTTCTAATCATGCAAGAATTTTCTCAAGATCTATTTCATCTTTTCTTGATTTAGTCTTTTAGTAGTCATCAATCAAATTTTTTTTTATTAAGTACATTTCTGAAAAACTCAATTTGGTTCTAATTATTAATAAGTTTTCAGATTGTTATATGTAACAGATTAACCATATACATATATAATTTTAATTTTAGTTTCTTGATAATTAATCATTAGTCTCATAAAGAATAAAATGAATTGATATTTCTACAACTCGAATCTTTTCATTGAATGTTCTATATGCATTGCTTGATGAATGATATCCAAAAATAGAAATATCTTTATCAAATTTGGCATTATTTTCAAAAGACCATATCAAGCATAACATATACTACTGAAAAATATGAAAGATATGCAATAGATCATTTTCTATTTTTCAGAAGATCAAATGGAGTTTTCATCAAAAATAGATCTAATAGAAATCATATATATGACAAGCAATGATGATAGTTTTTTTAAAAAAAAATCATTTAAGTAGATGACTATCATACAATATTGCCTTTTTCATTTCTTCAAGGATTCTATTAATCCTATTTTACTTATGGTGTTCTTGGTTCTGAAACAATTGTATTCAATATTATTTTCTGTGCACAACTTAATACAAAATTGGTTTTCAAAACTATGCCATGATACTTCTTTATTTTCATAGTTTGCAAATCTTTTTCATTTGAACCCTTTTTGTGAGTTTGTGCCAATGTAGAAAATATTTCAATTTGAGTGCCAAGAACAAAACTAATGTAAGCTTTTGAAAACTTAGTGATGGAAACAACATCTTTAGATTTAGAAATTGATTTTTGTTTGTTTCCTTAGTTAACATGCATAGCAAACTTTGACCTTTCAGAAGATAATCTAAGTAAGCCAATGGCAAGGTCTTTTGAGATTAAGTACATACTAGCATGAGTTGATTTTATATGCCAAAGATGGTTTCTTTAATCTTGGTATTCATAGTGCATATATTCAAAAGCATACCAAGTATACATTATCATATCTATGATCAATAAACAATAATGCCATGGATAAAAACTCTCAATCAAGCATATAGAGATTCATAGAGTTATTCTTAATAAATTGATTAATCATTTAGCAACTTATCCAATAGTGAGTAAAGCATACTATAAAATGAAGTGATTTGAATATATTTTCTTTTCATACCAAAAATATCACTTATATCACAAAAATGATTAATACTTGCAAGTTATGTTTTAATCAACTAATAAAGTAATTTCAATACGAGAGGATGCAAGAATTACTTATTTCATTATTTCTTTCATTTAAATCATTCTTCTTAATTACATTTTAAATTCAATTCTTTAACACATGTCTAGAGCACCCATTGTTTAGATAACATCTTTCATTAGAACCTTGGATAGCTAGACATACTTGCTGAAAAATAATCATATTTTCAACTTAGGAACCCAAGCTCTTTTGGGTCCTTGTAGGTTAGCTATAATTGTTCCTTTTGGAACCCATATTTTCTTAATAGCTATTTTGTCCATAAATTTACAGATTTTAGGATTACAAGGGATGTATTTCTGTATCCTCTTGTTGAATTTAACAAATATAGATCTAACATAAGTAGTAGATAAATTTTCAGTTTTCTGTTTTTGCCTTTTAGGTTCATCAAATTTGTAATGTATAGATTTAGAAACAATAGAAGAGATTTTACTTAGCTTTTGTTCCTGTTTATCAGTATTATAAGAATCTGTTTTAGAATAATTAAAAACTGTTTTAACAAACATATTCTTGAAAGATTTTTGGGTGTACCAAGGTTGATATCCTAATCCAACTTTATCAAATTCAGCTCTTTGATTATTTATCATTAGGTTCAATTTTTCAGAGCTGAAGGTAAATCTTTCAACAACAGATTTTAATTTATCAACTTCTTTAGTTAATCTTCTGTTATCTGAAAGTAATTCATTGTTTTTCTTAAGTTTATCATGGCTTTCAGTGAGAAGTTGATTTCTTTGATTTAGTTCTTGATTTTCTTTAATTAAGATTTCAGTTTTATTACTTAGTTTCAGTTTTTCATCTATTAGAATTTGATTTTCCTTCTTCAAGTTCTTGTTCTTACAAATAAGTTTCTTATATTCTAAATACAAATCAGAAAAGGCATCGTGAAGTTCATCAAATGTAAAATTGCTTTCAGTTTCAGCATGTACCTCATGTGCCATGAAGCATGGATTTGCAATATGATACTGCTCTTCTTCTACACATGATGTTTCAGATTTGTTATTGCATTCATATTTGTCTTCAAGCATATTCCATATTTCTTTAGCAGTCATGCAAGAAGATATGCAACTAAACTCATTCCTATCTAATGCACAATATAATAGGTTCATGGCTTTTGAATTTTGTTGAACCATTTTCTCATTATGACTAGTGTTTGTGTGTGTTCCATTGACTATAATGCTCCATAAATTATAATCAAGTGATTGTATGAAAATGCGCATGCGTGCTTTCCAATGTGTATAGTTTATGCCATTAAATAGTGGAGGTGTATCAATTAATTGTCCTTCTCCTAGAAAACTATCTATTTGAGTTGTCATGATCTTTAGCTCTTGATCGTGAGATCAATAATTAATCTTAGAGCACCTGCTCTGATACCACTTGTTGCCCAAGGTGACAACCCAAGAGGGGGGTGAATTGGGTCTTTTAAAAACTTTTCAACTACTTCTAATCTTTTAGAGTTAATTAAGCTAAGTTGTATGGATGCCTAGTGGAATTTAAACTTAGCAAGAGTATGATTCTAATCTAATCAACTATTAAGCAGCGGACTCAATAAAAGATTAGTCTAAGTTTGCCCAAGTATGCAATTCAATACAATGAGTCTTAATGTTGTTATATTGAATGAGACTTGATTAAGTAAATTGAATATGCTTGCAACTAAAGGATGCACGGAGAAGAGTTAAGCAAGCATAGTATCTAAGTAAGTAAGTGAGTGAGGAAGTTAGACAACAAAGAGCATCACAAACACAACAAAAGTATAGTGGTTCGGTCCATCCCAGCACCTAAATCCACTCTCCAAGACCTCTTGGGAATTTCACTATAATCCCTCAGATTACAGCCGGTTGTTTTACAAGCTCACAACCCAACTTGTTGTTTTGCGAGATCACAACGAACTCGGTCGGTTTTCACAGGCTCACCGACTAGAACCTACCGATTGTTTTCACGGGCTCACAATCCAACCCAGTTGGTTTTTCCAAAGGCTCACCAACCACAACCTTACAACGATTATTTTCCGGGTTCACAATCAACCCAGTTGGTTTTCCCCAAAGGCTCACCAACCACAACCTTACAACGTTGGTTTTTCCTTTGGCTCACCAACAAACCTTAACACCGTTGGTTTTTTCCTTTGGCTCACCAACAAACCTTAACCTCTTGATTCAATCCCTTGATTGAATCAAGTTACAAGATATTAGACTAAGAATTTAAAGCAAATACAAGCTTCTTAACTAAGCAAATATAGCAAATATAAACAAATGGAGTAAAGAGAAGCTCTCAAACAAATTTTGAAGATGAAGGAACTCGGCTTCTTCTTTACTTGACCCTCTTCTGATTTGGCACGAGGTAGAGGATCATTGAGGCAGCACACGGATGGAGAGGAAGCTTTGGGATTCACTTGGATGCTCTTCTTCTCTCTATTTCGCTTTGGATGGCCCTTTTGTGCTTATGGGAGATTTTTCTTGTAATCTCTTTGAAATCTCTTCCCTAAATGTTCTCTCCTACTTCCATACCTTCTCCCCTAGCTCTTCTCTTGATTTTATAGCTTTAGATGGCGTGGAAACAAGAATCTAGCCGTTAGAGACGAAAATAGAGCCATTGGACACAGTCTGTACCTTCTGACAAAATTTCCGTTGGGATCGGAGTCGACTCGCGCGATCTGGAGTCGACTCGCCTGTTGCAGGAGTCGACTCGTGCTTGACTGGAGACGACTTGGCCACTGTTCCAAATTTGAATTAATGTGCATGCCTTGTCCTAGAGTCGACTTGGACCAAACTGATGTCGACTCGCCAATAGCTGGAGACGACTCGGGCACTTGAGGGTCGGCTCATTCTCAGGAATCCAGAGGACATATTTTCTGATTTTCTTCCTCGAGTCGACTCGGATTCTCTTGGAGTCGACTCGGCTCTCAGAGCCCGAAAACTGATCCTCTGTCTTTGGAGTTGAACTGCCTCGGAGTCGACTCGGACTTTGCGGGAGTCGACTCGGCTCTCAGTGTCCGAAATTGTCTCTCTGATTTTTTGCCTTGCTTTTCTCTGGGAGTCGACTCTTGCACAATTAGGAGTCGACTCGCCTGACTTCGGAGTCGACTCATGGTCCTCTGGAGTCGGCTCGGTTGCAGGGTCTAAAATTCTTTGTTCTGTCTTTCCTCTATTACTCTTTTGAGTCGACTCGGAAACGTTGGGAGTCGACTCGGCATGTATCGGAGTCGACTCGAATTTTCGAGGAGTCGACTCGAGAACTATTCTTTTGAATGTTTCTTTAGAATTTGCTCCTCCAACTTGAATACTTTAAACTTGAAACTTGGGCCAATAAATTGTAGCTTTCTTCCAACTTTTCTTGAGAGCTTTGGAGGCCTTCTTGTATTCTTCCAACTTGCTATGTTCCTTGCAAAATAAATATCTTTCTCCTTGCAACACAAACATTAGTATTTATACTTCAAGGTTTTGTGATCATCAAAATCAATCTTTAAATCAATCTTTGGGTCATCACCTAGCCCCAAGGGGCCAAGAAGAGGCCGCGCTCACCGGCCCGAGGCTGGTGACCCCAGATGTAAATTACTCCCCCAAGGAAGGACCTTAGCCTCCTTCAGGTCAGGGCTTTCTTCCTTAGACCGCAATCTAATGAAGTTATTTTCCAGAATTCTCCCAAGGCATCTCTAAAGTATCCTAGGAAGCTCAGTGCACGTTTGATATCCTGGCAGCACGAGTCGTATGCCGACGACTTTATAAAGTCGCCCTCGGAGCTTGCCTCGGGGCGCCCTGCAGGACTTAGTGAGGGCTCAAGGGTCTTGCAATTGCAGGTGCGAGATACAAAGTCACCCTTTGAGCTTGGCTCCGAGTGCCCTGCGGCGTCAATGGGGAGCCGAGGAAGAGCACCCCCGTCTGCAGGATTCTACGAGTTCGCCCTTGATCTGAGTGGGGGGCATCTACAAAGTCACCCTTTGGAATCGGCTCGGGGTGCCCTGCGGCGTCAACGAGGAGCCGAGGAAGAGCAGCTCCGTTCGCAGGATTCTACGAGTTCGCCCCTGATCTGAGTGGGGGGCATCTACAAAGTCACCCTTTGAGCTCGGCTTGGGGTGTCCTATGGCGTCAACGGGGAGCCGAGGAAGAGCACCCTCGTCTGTAGGATTCTACGAGTTCGCCCCTAATCTGATGGGAGACATCTACAAGTCATCCTTTGAGCTCGGCTCGGGGTGCCCTGCGGTGTCAACGGGGAGCCAAGGAAGAGCACATCCGTCTACAGGATTCTACGAGTTTGCCTCTGATCTGAGTGGGGGGCTTCTACAAAGTCATCGTTTGAGCTAGGCTCGGGATGCCTTGCGGCATCAATGGGGAGCCGAGGAAGAGCACCCCCATCTGCAAGATACTCGGGTACATGTTTATCCCCGAACTTATTATTCTCAAGATGGCTTCAACTCTAGGGTGGATTTCTAAATCTCGAGTTGGCCTCGACCATTGAGTGGATTTCTACGCTCGGGTAAATATTTATCCCTGAACTTATTATTCCCGAGGTGGCTTCGGCTCTCGGGTGAATTTCTAAATCTCGAGTTGGCCTCGACCCTCGAGTGAATTTCTATGCTCGGGTAGATGTTTATCTCCGAACTTATTATTCCCGAGGTGCCTTCGGCTCTCGGGTGGATTTCTAAATCTCAAGTTGGCCTCGACCCTCGAGTGGATTTCTACGCTCGGGTAGATGTTTAACCCCAAACTTATTATTCTCGAGGTGGCTTCGGCTCTTGGGTGGATTTCTAAATCTCGAGTTGGCCTCAGCCCTCGAGTGGATTTCTACGCTCGGGTAGATGTTTATCCCCGAACTTATTATTCCCGAGATAGCTTCGGCGCTCGGGTAGATTTCTATATCTCGAGTTGGCCTCGATCCTCGAGTGGATTTCTATGCTCGGATAGATGTTTATCCCCGAACTTATTATTGCAGAGGTGGCTTCGGCTCTCGAATGGATTTCTAAGTCTCGAGTTGGCCTCGGTCCTCAAGCAAATTTCTGCTCTCGGGTGGATGCTTGGCCCCGAGCTCGCTTGTGCTCCTGAGTTAACAAAAGCCCCCGGACGGGCTTCTATTCTTAAGATGATTTACGATTGTTTCTTTCGCTCTCCTGAGCAAGGCTTAAAGCGGCTCGCACTATTACGAGCTCGCCTCACATGAGGTTTGTTTTTAAATTGGGGGTGTATTGAACCCGGAGATCCCTACAAGTACTAAATGCAACCTCTGCTATGCGAAATGGGCCCAGATTTGGGATACATAATTCGGATCTTAATCTCCAAGCATGAAGCAGAACAAACTCAAAACATTTGTTGAAAAAAAAGGAATTTTATTGATAGAAAAGGCCGAAGGCCGAATACAAGAGTACCCGACATTGTGGTCGGAATAATTACAAAGGGCCTAAACGGCTAGCCTTACAAAAATAAAAATAAAAATTAATCGACATGGACGACCTCCACATTAGTGTCAGCTACGGCCTCCGGCTCGATGCGACCTCGGGAGTGCCATTCCCGCCTACTTCAGTGGCTTCATATCCAGTGCTGGCGTTAGGAACGACTCATGATTCTACCCCTTTGGCAGCTTCTGGGGCAATCTCCGGCCTAGCCTCGGCAGTGGCATCCACAACACCCTCACCTGCCTCATCAGCTTCGTCCAGATCTGGTTCAAGGCCGCTGAGGTCGACTCCGGGGTAGAACTGCTGAACTTTGAGATGACAATTGTTGAAACCTTGGATCATATCAGCAGCATGTTGGGGTATGTGGAGACCTTTGGTGATGAAGAGAATTGAAGGAAAATCAATTCTGCATAGTTTTCTGTCTGGCGGACTGTCGGAGTCGACTCGAGCTTCAGTCGAGTCGACTCGGGAACAGTCGAGTCGACTCGAGGTCCGTCGAGTCGACCCGGGAGAAGAAAGGCCGAAAAACCATGTTTCTGTCTGGACTGTCAGAGTCGACTCGAGCTACAGTCGAGTCGACTCGAAGCATCGTCGAGTCGACTCGAGCTACAGTCGAGTCGATTCTAGATCGTGCCAGTTTTGTCCAGACGTGCCAGAGTCGACTCGAACCACAGCCGAGTCGACTCGGGCTCGCGAAAAATCGTACGGACGATTTTCTTTTGGTGTTTTTGGTGGCGTTTCGACGGCTATGATCATCTGAAGGTCTTGAGACTATATATAGGACTCATGAGAGCCCTAGGGTAGGGTGATTGGCCGTATATTTGAGAGAGACTCTTGTTTGTGAGGCTAGGGTTCTAGAGAAGAAGAGGATTGGGATCCTACTTCTTGTGCAAAGGGAATTCTGTGTGAATCTCTTGTAGATCGATCGCTTGTGATCGTTCGGGTGTGTGCTATCTCTGTAATCAGTTCATCCTTATTGAGATTTGGAGCGGTGGAGGACGTAGGCTATTTGTAGCCGAACCTCGTTACATCTTTGTGTTTGCTTTGCTATTTTCTTCCTTCTTCTTCCTTTGATCTTTGATAATCCGTTGCGGTGCTCAAGTGTTTTACCCTACTGATACCACGGGGTAATCTTTTGCCCTTCGTAGGCGGAGCGAAGAGGTGATCCTTGAGTCCGGAGTCGAGGGAGCGAGAGAGTGCTTATCCGTTTGTATCTCTCTTGCTTGTCCGACGTCGGTGGCGGCGCTGGTGTGAGTGGGTTCCGGTGCGGGGCGCCGACAACAATTGGTATCAGAGCTATTGGTTATTCTGCAATGGCGGATGAAGGAAAGTTGCGAATTGAGAAGTTCAATGGCACGAACTTCGGGTTTTGGAAGATGCAAATAGAAGATTACCTTTACCAGAAGGATCTCTATTTACCTCTTGGAGGTAGAGCAAAGAAACCAGAGAAGATGTCCGATGAAGACTGGGAGGTCCTCGATCGGAAGACGCTCGGCACCATCAGATTGTCACTTGCATCCCAAGTGGCATTCAACATCAAAAACGAGAAGACGACGATGGAGTTGATGGCAACATTGTCGCGGATGTACGAGAAACCCTCAGCATCAAACAAGGTATTTCTCATGAAGAGGTTGTTTAATCTTCGTATGAAAAATGGCGGCAGCATAGCAGAATACCTCAACGAGTTCAATGGACTCACGGCCCAGTTGGAGTCAGTGGAGATTAGTTTTGACGATGAGATTCGGGCATTGCTAATCCTCTCCGGATTGCCTGATAGCTGGGAGGGCCTGGTGATGGCGGTGAGCAACTCTTCGGCAACGGGGAAGTTGATTTTTGATGACGTTGTGGGAGTGCTTCTGAGTGAAGAAGCAAGAAGGAAATCTTCTGGAGCTACGGAGTCGTCTGGAAGTGCACTAAACACCTCTGACCGGGGAAGACAAAAGAAGGACGGTCGATTTCGAAGCGACTCGAAGTCGAGATCCAGCAGGTCTCGAGCACCTCAGAACAAGGGAGCGAAGTGCTGGAACTGCGGGAAGATGGGGCACTTTAGGAGGGATTGCAAATCTCCTAAAGGGAAGCAAGGCGACCACACCGAAGGAGTCAGCAAGGATCTGGCAAATCTTGCTGAAGACGGTGATATGGATGCCCTCGTTCTATCTTTGTCTACCTGTGACGAGTCTTGGGTGATAGACTCGGGCGCGTCTTTCCATGCTACATCCCAACGGAAGCTTCTTGAAGGATATGAGAAGGGAGACTTTGGCAAAGTCTACCTAGGGGATGGAGAGCCTTGCACCATACAAGGAAGGGGAAGCGCGGAAGTGAAGTTGGTTTCTGGATCTTCACTTGAGCTTGAGGACGTACGGCACGTACCTCAACTGCAGAGGAATCTGATTTCTGTTGGACAGTTGGCGAGCCAGGGGTACAAGGCTACTTTCACAGCTGATCAGTGGAAGATATCCAGAGGTTCGTTGACGGTGGCTAGTGGCAAGAAGGTTGGGACACTTTATGTCACCAACGGCACGGAGAACTCTATTGGAGTTGTTGCAGCAGATGTGGACACCAAGTTATGGCATTGTAGACTTGGGCACATGAGTTATCAGGGACTGGAGGTGATGCACCAGTTGGGAAAGCTGCAGGGTCTCAGGAGTGTTGAGATGGACTTCTGTGAGGATTGTGTTCTCGGAAAGCAGAAGCGTGTTTCATTCAACAAAGAAGGTAAACCTCGGAAGCAAGAAAAGCTAGATCTCGTGCACACGGACGTGTGGGGGCCTGCACCAGTTTCTTCCATTGGTGGATCTCAGTACTATGTTACTTTTATTGATGATGCTACCAGGAAGCTTTGGGTGTTCTTCTTGAAGCACAAGTCAGAGGTATTTGGGGTCTTCAGGAGATGGCAGGTGATGGTAGAACTCGAGACAGGAAAGAGGTTGAAATGCCTGAGATCGGACAACGGTGGTGAGTATTGTAGCAGGGAGTTTGAGGACTACTGTGCAGATGCTGGGATCGTCAGGCAAAGGACAGTTCCAGGAACACCATAACAAAATGGAGTTGCTGAAAGGATGAACAGAACAATTAATGAGCGTGCCAGGAGTATGAGGATACATGCTGGATTGCCACAGCAGTTTTGGGCGGAAGCAGTTAACACTGCTGCCTACTTGATCAACAGAGGGCCATCAAAGAAACTTGAATTTGGAATTCTTGAGGAAGCATGGACAGCGAAGAAGATTGATTTGGCGCACTTACGAGTATTCGGTTGTACCAGTTATGTCCATGTTGATTCCAGTCAAAGAAGCAAACTAGACGCCAAATCAAAGAAGTGTATTTTCGTTGGATACGGAGGTCAACAGTTTGGGTACCGGCTTTGGGATCCCGAACACAAGAAGATCATTCGTAGTAATGATGTGGTATTCAATGAGAAAATGCAGCAGAGCACTGAATCAGAAACAAAACCTGTTGAGCCGTGTTTTGTGGATCCTGAAGAGGAGTCTACAAATTCTGGTCAGAAGACTCAGTCAGAGCAAGAACCTGAAGCATTGGCACCCCCTCCACAACTAAGAAGGTCCACTCGTAGTACTCATGGGAAGCCTCCTCAAAGGTATGATGGGACTCTTAGTTATTTGCTGCTCACAGATAATGGCGAACCTGAATGCTTCACGGAGGCATTGGAGGTTGATACCAGGAAGGAGAGGGAGTTGGCCATGGATGATGAGATGAAGTCATTGGAGCAGAATCAAACGTGGGATTTGGTGGATCTGCCCAAGGGGAAGAAAGCACTGTCAAACAAATGGGTTTACAGGCTGAAGGAAGAGCAAGGCGGGAAGAAGCGATACAAGGCCAGGCTGGTTGTAAAAGGATTTCAGCAGAGAGCAGGTATCGACTTCACAGAGATCTTTTCTCCTGTAGTCAAGATGAGTACTATTCGAGCGGTGCTGAGCATGGTGGCAGTAGAGGATCTTCACTTAGAGCAGCTTGATGTGAAGACGGCCTTTCTCCACGGAGATCTCGATGAGGAGATATATATGCAGCAGCCGGAGGGATACATTGCAGCTGGCACGGGTGACTTAGTCTGCAAACTAAAGAAAAGCCTCTATGGTTTAAAACAGGCACCCAGACAATGGTATCTCAAGTTCGATAGTTACATGCTTGAGATAGGATACAGGAGATGTCAGGAGGATCACTGTTGCTACTTCCGGGACTTCGGTACATCTTACATTATCTTGCTATTGTATGTTGATGACATGTTAGTTGCAGGAGCTAGCATGCATGAGATTGCAAAATTGAAGCTGAAGCTGTCAAGAAAATTTGCAATGAAGGATCTAGGAGCAGCAAAACAGATCCTTGGGATGCGGATCAGTAGAGATAGGTCTAAACATATCCTCAGACTATCTCAGGCGGAGTACATCAGCCGAGTACTCAGGAGATTCTGCATGGAGGGTGCCAAACCTGTTGGCACACCGCTGGGTGCCTGTGGAGTGATCGATTAAAACCCCGTTTGATTTTGATGAGCTCAAAGCATTTGAGTATATCTTGTGATTACTAATGAATTCAATTGAGTGTTTCAGTGAAAATCCTGTCCAAGTGTCTCTAGACTTGGTTCATAGCATTTTGGATAAGTTAAGAAGTCTGCATGAACCAATGTCTGAGATACGAGTCGACTCCCGAGTTTCACGAGTCGACTCCAAGCGTATCAAGGTCACTGGCACGAGCTCGAGTCGACTCCTGATCAGTACGAGTCGACTCCGACTGAAAACAGACAGAAGGACAGAAGAGCAGTTTTTCAGGTCTGAGATTCGAGTCGACTCCAGTGGAATGCGAGTCGACTCCCAGCGGTACACACAAAAAAAGTCAGAGAGCGTTTTATGGACTCTGAGATTCGAGTCGGCTCCAGTGGAACGCGAGTCGACTCCCAGCGGTACACAAAGAAAAAGTCAAAGAGCGTTTTATGGACTCTGAGATTCGAGTCGACTCCCGCAGTACGCGAGTCGACTCCGAGACTGTGCGACCATCGACAGACAGAAGACCATGTTACTGCCTCTGAGATTCGAGTCGACTCCCAGACAGCTCGAGTCGACTCCAAGACAAGCTTCACGTCAAAAGGCAGAAGACCAACTTTCGGAAACTGAGAGCCGAGTCGACTCCAAGGAAGTTCGAGTCGACTCCAAGACTGGATGAGCCAAAAGACAGAGAATCGGGAGTTCGGGCTCTGAGATTCGAGTCGACTCCCAGGACAGTCGAGTCGACTCGAGTGGACAAAATTCAAATTTGGATCCACGGACTACAGAGGATGAGCCGACTCCAAAATTGCCAGGTCAGCGCCAGAAGTTGGCGAGTCGACTCCGGGTCAAGACGAGTCGACTCCCAGTCAAGACGGCAACTTTAATTCAAACTGGGAACAGTTGCCGAGTCGACTCCGGAAAAGCTCGAGTCGACTCCTGCTACAGCCGAGTCGACTCCTGATCGCGCGAGTCGACTCCAACCCACCAACGGTCACATTGTCAGGCTGCGCAGAGTGTGCAGAACGGCCAGAAAAAGCAGAGTAACGGCTAGTTTCCGTGGGGGTTGGCTTAAATAGCCACAGAAGACTGTAGCAAGGTAGAGAACACACATTCCACTCCTAGCATTCAAGTCTTCAAGCTCTCTAAGTGCTCTTCAACGAGAAAAAGGGAAGATCTGCATTTACTGCTCCACCAACATCTTCCCAGCATTCAAAGCTTCCTCCTCCTGCTTTCAAGTCGATCACTCTTTCAAGAGGAGACCGGAGTTCCAGAAGCCACACCTCTTCACCATCTTAAAAGCGTTTGAGGGCTTCTAACTCCTTTACGATTATATTGTTTTAAATCTGCTTTTTGAGAAGCTATTTTCTGTTTTCTTCTATCTCGTGTATTTACTTGATTCAATCGGGGGATTGAATCAAGGGGATTAAGGTTGGTTGGTGAGCCGGTTTAAAACCAACGAGTGTAAGGGTTTGATTGTGAGCCCGGGAAAACAATCGGGGTTGGTTCTAGTCGGTGAGCCTGGGAAAACCGACCGAGTTCGTTGTGAGCTCGTAAAACAACAAGTTCGGTTGTGAGCTTGCAAAACAACCGGCTGTAATCCAAGGGGGTTATAGTGAAATTCCCAAGTGAGACTTGGGGAGTGGACGTAGGAGCAAGGGTTAGCTCCGAACCACTATAAAACTTTGTGTTTGTAGTGCATTATCTCTCATCTTCTTCCCCACACATTACTCACAGCACTTAGCTTTAATTAAATAACTGGCTATAATATTTAGTTAATCATCCACAAAGTTTTAATTAGCTAAGTTAATTTAAAAACCCAATTCACCCCCCCCCCCTCTTGGGTTGTCTATCTGGGCAACAAGTGGTATCAGAGCCAAAAACTCTTCCACTCAAGAGTTAAAAGATCAAAATGACAACCCCATTTGGATCTTCTCACATTGAGGGTCAGTCCACCCAAAGACCTCCTTTCTTCAATGGATCCGACTACTCATACTGGAAGGCTAGGATGAGAATATTCATCCAAGCCCAAGACTATGAGATGTGGACCATTGTAGTGAATGGCCCATACATCCCATCCACATATGTAGAGGGTGTTAAGGTACCCAAACTAGAAACGGATTGGGATGAACATGACATGAGGAAGGCACAACTAAACTCTAAAGCAATGAATGTGTTTTATTGTGCCTTAGACCGTAATGAATTCAATAGAGTTTCAACTTGTAATTCTGCAAAAAAAATTTGGGACAGACTTGAAGTGACCCATGAGGGCACGAATCAAGTCAAGGAATCCAAAATAAACATCTTGGTTCATAAATATGAACTATTTAAAATGGATTCAAATGAAACAATCACAAGCATGTTCACTAGGTTTACTGATATTGTCAATGGCCTAAAAAGCCTTGGCAAGAACTATACTAACAGTGAACTTGTCAGGAAAATCCTTCGGTGTCTACCAAGGTCGTGGGAAGCCAAGGTGACGGCGATCCAAGAAGCTAAAGACTTGAACAAGCTTCAACTTGAAGAGCTCCTTGGATCCCTGATGATGCATGAGCTTACCATGAAACAACACAACGAGGAAGAGTCCTCCCATAAGAAAAAGGTAATAGCTTTAAAATCTACTTCTTCTAACAAGGACCTGTCTTGCAGCAGCAGCAGTGAAGAGGAAGAAGATGAGGAAGATGGTGGTGAGACACTTCTTGTGCGCAAGTTCAAGAAGTTTATCAACCACAAGAAGACGTATCATCAAAGGAGAGGTCCCTCAAATTCCTACCGCAGAGACAAAGGTAAGGAAAGGGAAAATGAGGGGATTGGGTGTTACGAGTGCAAGAAGCCGGGACACATAAGAGCAGAGTGCCCCTTACTGAAGAAGGGGAGTAAGTACAAGAAGAAGAAGGCACTTGTCACCACCCTATCGGACTCCGACGCATCATCTTCATCATCGGATGAAGAACAAGAAGAGAAGGCCAATTTCTGTTTCATGGCCAACGAAAATGAGGTAATTTCCGATACGCATTTTGATTTTACATTTGATGAACTTTATGATGCGTTCAATGAATTAATGATTGAGTATAAGAATATAAATGTTAAAAACAAAGAACTAAAAGTAACTAACCAAAGTTATATTCATAAGCATGATTCATTAATTAAGGATAAAGATAATCTCACCAAAGAAAATCTAGAACTTAAGACAAGCAACCAACTCCTAATTAAGAAGACTAACACCTTAACGAAAGATATTGAGAAACTAACAAAGGAATTTTCAGATCTCAAAAACCATAAACAAGTCTTAAACAAGGATCTAACTAAAGAGCTAAATGATCTAAAAACCGAAAATCAGACATTAACTAAAGAACTAAACAAATACAAACCCTTAGTTGAAAAATTCACATATAGTTCTGAAAAGTTAAACATGATACTTAATAATCAACGAGCCGTATTTAATAAAGCGGGTTTAGGGTATAAACCAAGGAATAAGCAAAAACTTCTTAGTAACTTCTTTGTTAAAGCTGGGAAAACTAAAATTAAGAAAATAACTTGCTTTTGTTGTGGAATAGTAGGACATAAAGCAAATGCATGTAATTTTAGGAAAAGTAAAACTAAAAGAAAAAATAAAAGGGTATGGGTTCCAAAAGGAACCAACTTGACTAACCATGAAGGACCCAAGAAAACTTGGGTACCTAAGATGACATGATTTGCTTGTGTAGGAGTGTCTTGCAGCCAAGGTCAACAAAAACTGCTGGTATTTGGATAGTGGCTGTTCAAGGCACATGACGGGTGATAAAGATCAATTTTTTACCCTTGAAGCTAAGAAGGGAGGTGCTGTGACTTTTGGAGACAACAACCAAGGTCACATCATTGGTATTGGTAAAGTTCAAATCACCCCTTCTACCTTTATAGGTAATGTTAGATATGTTGATGGTCTTAAGCATAACTTGTTAAGCATTAGTCAATTATGTGATAAAGGATATGATGTTATGTTTAAACCATCACTATGTATTACAACAAATCCTAATGATAATAGTTTAGTTTTTTAAAGGGATGAGACGTGGAAATGTATATGTGGTAGATCTAGAAGACCTTACAAAACATAACCAATGTTTAGTTGTTAATGAAACTAAAGAAAATGATGCTAGTTGGTTATGGCACCGTAAGTTAGGTCATGCAAGCATGGACACAATAACTAAACTAGTTAAAAGAGACTCCGTGATAGGTTTGCCAAAATTAAAATTTGAAAAGAACAAAATATGTGAAGCATGTCAATTTGGCAAACAATCTAGAAACTCTTTTAAATCCATAAAATGTGTCTCTACTTCTAGGCCTCTAGAATTACTACACATGGACCTATTTGGTCCAACTAGAACAACAAGCCTAGGTGGAAATAAATATGGTCTAGTTATAGTAGATGATTACTCTAGGTACACATGGGTCATATTTCTAGCGCATAAGGATCAAGCATTTTCTATGTTTAAGAAGTTCCATAAGGAAGTAACAAATGCTAGAGAGTCCTCAGTTATAGCTATTAGAAGTGACCATGGTACCGAATTCGAAAATCAATTATTTGATGAATTTTGTAGTAAAAAGGGGATAACCCATAATTTCTCAGCACCTAGGACACCACAACAAAATGGAGTTGTGAAAAGGAAAAATAGAACCCTAGAGGAAATGGCTAGAACGATGTTATGTGAAAGTAACCTCCCTAAGTACTTTTGGGGAGAAGCCATTAATACTTCTTGCCATGTATTAAATAGAGTTCTATTAAGACCCATCATAAAGAAAACACCATATGAACTGTGGAAAAACAGAAAACCAAAGGTTAACTATTTTCATGTTTTCGGATGTAGGTGTTTTGTACATAATAATGGGAAAGATAATCTAGGGAAATTTGATCCAAAATCTGATGAAGGAATATTCCTAGGTTATTCTACAACTAGTAAAGCCTATAGAATCTTTAATAAAAGAATCCTAGTTATAGAAGAATCTATACATGTTGTTTTTGATGACTCTAGTGACATCTCATCTAGTAAGAAGGTTAATTTTGATGATGATATTGAAATACTTGAAGAAAAGATAGATGAGATGGGATTACAAGATGATAATCAAAAGTTGATTGAAGGAGAATCATCAAACCAAGAGCCTATAGTGGATCATGGGCTAACTAAAGCTTGGAGGTATGCTCATGGGCATCCTAAGGAACTAATTCTAGATGATCCATCCCAACCCGTTAGGACTAGAGCATCCCTTAGAAATTTGAATAACCATCTAGCTTTTGTTTCACACTTTGAGCCCAAACATATAGAAGAAGCCGAAAATGATGTAAATTGGATAAATGCAATGCAAGAAGAACTAAACCAATTTACTAGAAACAAAGTGTGGGATCTAGTAGAGAGACCTTCTGAATATCCAATTATAGGTACAAAATGGATATATAAAAATAAGCTAGATGAAAATGGAATTGTTATAAGGAATAAGGCTAGACTAGTAGCAAAGGGTTATAATCAAGAAGAAGGTATAGACTTTGATGAAACCTTTGCTCCCGTAGCTAGACTTGAGGCTATTAGACTATTATTAGCATATGCATGCTCTAAGGACTTCAAGCTATATCAAATGGATGTAAAAAGTGCTTTTCTAAATGGGTTTATTAATGAGGAGGTATATGTGGAACAACCTCCTGGTTTTGAAAATCATCAATACCCCAATCATGTGTATAAACTGAACAAA
The DNA here is from genome assembly GCF_009389715.1 of Phoenix dactylifera. Taxonomy (NCBI): domain Eukaryota; kingdom Viridiplantae; phylum Streptophyta; class Magnoliopsida; order Arecales; family Arecaceae; genus Phoenix; species Phoenix dactylifera. The sequence goes on from NC_052405.1 coordinate 19,903,796, forward strand.
GCACTTTATGGTCTAAAACAAGCACCTAGAGCATGGTATGAGAGACTTAGTAAATTTCTATTAGAACATGAATTCTCTAGGGGAAATGTAGATACAACATTATTTCTGAAAAAGAAAAATAAGGATATGTTATTAGTACAGATTTATGTTGATGATATCATTTTCGGTGCTACTAACAATCGCCTCTGCGAGGAATTTGCTGATTTGATGCAGAGTGAGTTTGAGATGAGCATGATGGGAGAGCTGAACTACTTCCTCGGGCTTCAAATCAAACAATCTGAAGGAGGCATCTTCATCAATCAAGCCAAATATATCAAGGAGATGCTCAAGAAGTTCGATATGGAGGGAAACAAGTCAATCAGCACCCCCATGAGCTCATCATGTAAGTTAGACCAAGACGAATCAGGTAAATCTGTAGATCAAAAACTTTATAGAGGTATGATAGGTTCTTTACTGTATCTTACTGCAAGTAGGCCTGATATTATGTTTAGTGTGTGCATGTGTACTAGATATCAGGCTAATCCTAAAGAATCACACCTAGCTGCAGTTAAGAGAATCTTTAAATACTTAATAGGAACTAAGAACATAGGGCTGTGGTACTCTAAAGAATCTAGCCTAAACTTAATAGGGTACACAGATTCAGACTTCGCTGGATGTAAGCTTGATAGAAAAAGTACCAGCGGGTCTTGTCAATTTCTAGGAGAAAACCTAATCTCATGGTTTAGCAAGAAACAAAACTCGGTTGCATTATCCACTGCAGAAGCTGAATATGTTGCAGCCGGGAGTTGTTGTGCTCAAATCTTGTGGATTAAACAACAATTAGAAGATTATGGCATTAAACAAGATAAAATCCCCATTAATTGTGATAATACAAGTGCCATAAACCTAACTAAAAATCCAATTCAACACTCAAGAACTAAACACATTGAGATAAGACATCACTTTATAAGAGATCATGTATTGAATGGTGATGTGACTCTCCAATTTGTTTGTACTGATAATCAATTAGCAGATATTTTCACAAAATCCCTAAATGAAGAGAGGTTCAGTGTACTTAGGAGGGGATTAGGAGTGATTGACCCATCCTAGTGGGAGTTTCCACTAGATTAATTGATTTTGATGGTTAAAATGAGGTTAAAATAGAGTTTCTATTCAATGATCATCAAATCAGATCCCAACTAGGTGATTTTCCCTCATTTGGCACGGTTATAGCATGATTTTTAAGTGCGTGCCAAGGTTAGAGACGACTCGAGTAAGTTTCAGAGCCGGCTCCTAAGGGGGAGTCGACTCGCGCATTTGGGGGAGTCGACTCGCAAAGTTGGCAGCTGAGGGGGAGTCGACTCGCACGTTGTCGGGAGTCGACTCGAAGTCTACAGGCGCATAAGGAGAGTCGACTCGCGCATTTTCTGGAGTCGACTCGAGGTCGAGTCGACTCGCGACTCAGGGGAGTCGACTCGCAGTCGGGATCCGACTTTTTAACCCTAGGTTTGTCGTTTCGCAAACACTTTTTCTCAAGCCGCCACTGTTCACAAAGCCCTAGAGCCGACTCCTAGGTCATCCTCGATCGTCTCCAAGCCCTTTTCCCGTCGATTCTTCGCCGGACATTGAGTTTCCGTCCGTTCCTAGGTCTTTTCAGGTTAGTCCCGAGCTTCCTCTATCGATCCTTCTTCGTTCTCTAGGTTTTCATCTCGTTTAGGTCAAGATGCCTCGCAAGGGAGTTGTTAGAAAGAGGTCCCGTCCCGTGGCCGGTCCCGAGCGGCGCTCCAAGGCGCGGCACGATCCCGCGAGGCAACCTCCTCCGGATCGTTCCCCGCCTAGGGTGGTTCATGTTAGGCCGTTGGCCGGGAAGGCCGTCACCTCCGGGAGGTATGTCACTTTCGACTATCTCTCCCGGGAAGGATTCACCATAGGCGATAGGCTTAGAGCCCAGGGTCTAGAGTACTTCCTCACCTTGGACCTTCCCACCTATCCTGGCCTAGTTCAAGAGTTCTACAGTACCGTCCATCGGAGAGATGGAGGTATTGAGGGCACGGTATTAGGTGTCCCATTGCGTGTCACAGAGGACCTCATTGCCCATATCCTCCACCTTCCATTAGTAGGGGTGGCTCCTGCACATCCTGAGGATAGATTTGAGGCCCTTACGATCGTCTTAGGGCATCCACCTTAGTCTCCCCTAGATGAGGTATCTGCTAGCTCACTTCCTATTGAAGTGAGAATCCTTTTGAGCATTTTGTCCAGGTCCATCTTCCCTAAGACAGGGAGATTTGATTTTGTGAATGAGAGGGACCTAGCTATTATGTCTTACATTCTTCAGGACACCCCGGTCAACTTCCCCAAGCTCATTTATAGGTATATGTGTGAGCCCCTGGATAGACCTAGGCTCTCCCTCCCATACGGAATGATATTCACTCTTCTCTTTAGGCAGTACGAAATTTCCATTCCTGAGAAGGAACCCTCTCGTGCCTTGCGATGGACTGATCGCTTGGGTACGGGGACCATGCACAGGATGGGATTTCGGAAGAGAGAAGGGATCTGGGTTAGGAAGTCCACTCTCACCGCTCAGACCACCAGACCATCACCCAGTCCTGAGCCAGATTCTGACTACCCAGAGTTTCCAGACCATCCAGACCTTCCATCCACTCCTCCTGCTCCTACCACCTCTGCCGGACCTTCCTCCTCAGCTCCACCATCTATGGAGGTCCGTATTGATCCAGAGCAGCTCCGGGAGCTGCGGCAGGAGATCGTCCGAGATTTGAGGGACGAGCTGCTCCGGGAGTTCCGAGGTTCCGTGCCAGCTCCCACTCCTGCACCCACTCCATCCTCAGCATTGGTCCCATCCTTGACAGCCGTGACAGACATGACGGCTGAGGTGCGGCAGGAGATCTACAACATTAGGACCCTGGTGCAGGCCCAGTTCCACAGCATGAGCGAGGTCACGAGCACCACGAGGAGGATGCGGGATGACATCCGCCGTGACATGCACACCACCACCGAGGGGGCCGAGCGCTTGTCGAATGTGCTCATCGACAAGCTGGACGCACTTCAGACCTCGGTGACTGGGCTTCAGACGTCGGTGACTGAGCTCTCCACTACACATAGCAGAGCCACCACGTCTATTATCACGCAGCTGGGCCATGTTACAGAGGCAGTCGCCCTCCTCATGGAGCAGAGCCGATTGAGAGGAGGAGTCACATCCTCGAGAGGAGGAGCTACATCCTCCAGAGGAGGAGATGTATCCTCGAGAGGGGGAGCTACATCCTCCAGAGGAGGAGATGTATCCTCGAGAGGGGGAGCCACATCCTCCAGAGGAGGAGATGTATCCTCGAGAGGGGGAGGCACATCCTCGAGGAGGTCATAGATGATTTTGAGTTGTGTTTTGTCTTCTTTTGTATTGTTCTTGCTTTACCTATTGTATGCTCAAATGTATTCACCTTCATATCAATACAATGAGTAGACATCTTATCTTCATTTCTGTGCCATTTGATGATTGACTGTGCCATTTGTGCCATTGATTGTGTGTGATTACCTCCTTTTTGGTATGATGACAAAAAGGGGGAGAAATGTGTAAGTATAAAATATGTAAAAGGGGAGAAATATTAAAAAATATGTAAAAGAAATCAATGGAAATAAATAAAACGATAAACTCTTAAAAACACACATAAATTTGTTCTAAGTGGATTCCGTACCTCGAGGCTCATTATCTCTCTTTTGGGGCTCCTAATGGAGTAATCTCCAGAATCTATTCAAGGGATATTCGGAGATTAGCTGAATCCTACTCAAGAACAAATTGACAGATTTTCCCTCTAAAAACAAAAATTTTAGTTCAAAAATTTCAAAGCATTAAAAGGAAATTCAGAAAATCAAAACATAGTTGAATGCATATGTTGAGGGGGAGAATCTGAATTTTAATCAAGCTAAATCATTAATGTCATATAAGCCAAACAATTGATTGCAGAATATGAAGGCTTATATAATTCCAAATGAAAGGGGGAACTTTAACTCCGAAATTTAATGTTTCACTCCTTTCAAACTTGGATAAATTAAATTATCAAGACATTTGAATTCATTTATGGAGTTTATTTCATTATTTACTGAGCAACTCATTTTACATATACTCAAAGTTTTGTCATCATCAAAAAGGGGGAGATTGTGGAGTGATCGATTAAAACCCCGTTTGATTTTGATGAGCTCAAAGCATTTGAGTATATCTTGTGATTACTAATGAATTCAATTGAGTGTTTCAGTGAAAATCCTGTCCAAGTGTCTCTAGACTTGGTTCATAGCATTTTGGATAAGTTAAGAAGTCTGCATGAACCAATGTCTGAGATACGAGTCGACTCCCGAGTTTCACGAGTCGACTCCAAGCGTATCAAGGTCACTGGCACGAGCTCGAGTCGACTCCTGATCAGTACGAGTCGACTCCGACTGAAAACAGACAGAAGGACAGAAGAGCAGTTTTTCAGGTCTGAGATTCGAGTCGACTCCAGTGGAATGCGAGTTGACTCCCAGCGGTACACACAGAAAAAGTCAGAGAGCGTTTTATGGACTCTGAGATTCGAGTCGACTCCAGTGGAACGCGAGTCGACTCCCAGCGGTACACAAAGAAAAAGTCAGAGAGCGTTTTATGGACTCTGAGATTCGAGTCGACTCCCGCAGTACGCGAGTCGACTCCGAGACTGTGCGACCATCGACAGATAGAAGACCATGTTACTGCCTCTGAGATTCGAGTCGACTCCCAGACAGCTCGAGTCGACTCCAAGACAAGCTTCACGTCAAAAGGCAGAAGACCAACTTTCGGAAACTGAGAGCCGAGTCGACTCCAAGGAAGTTCGAGTCGACTCCAAGACTGGATGAGCCAAAAGACAGAGAATCGGGAGTTCGGGCTCTGAGATTCGAGTCGACTCCCAGGACAGTCGAGTCGACTCGAGTGGACAAAATTCAAATTTGGATCCACGGACTACAGAGGATGAGCCGACTCCAAAATTGCCAGGTCAGCGCCAGAAGTTGGCGAGTCGACTCCGGGTCAAGACGAGTCGACTCCCAGTCAAGACGGCAACTTTAATTCAAACTGGGAACAGTTGCCGAGTCGACTCCGGAAAAGCTCGAGTCGACTCCTGCTACAGCCGAGTCGACTCCTGATCGCGCGAGTCGACTCCAACCCACCAACGGTCACATTGTCAGGCTGCGCAGAGTGTGCAGAACGGCCAGAAAAAGCAGAGTAACGGCTAGTTTCCGTGGGGGTTGGCTTAAATAGCCACAGAAGACTGTAGCAAGGTAGAGAACACACATTCCACTCCTAGCATTCAAGTCTTCAAGCTCTCTAAGTGCTCTTCAACGAGAAAAAGGGAAGATCTGCATTTACTGCTCCACCAACATCTTCCCAGCATTCAAAGCTTCCTCCTCCTGCTTTCAAGTCGATCACTCTTTCAAGAGGAGACCGGAGTTCCAGAAGCCACACCTCTTCACCATCTTAAAAGCGTTTGAGGGCTTCTAACTCCTTTACGATTATATTGTTTTAAATCTGCTTTTTGAGAAGCTATTTTCTGTTTTCTTCTATCTCGTGTATTTACTTGATTCAATCGGGGGATTGAATCAAGGGGATTAAGGTTGGTTGGTGAGCCGGTTTAAAACCAACGAGTGTAAGGGTTTGATTGTGAGCCCGGGAAAACAATCGGGGTTGGTTCTAGTCGGTGAGCCTGGAAAAACCGACCGAGTTCGTTGTGAGCTCGTAAAACAACAAGTTCGGTTGTGAGCTTGCAAAACAACCGGCTGTAATCCAAGGGGGTTATAGTGAAATTCCCAAGTGAGACTTGGGGAGTGGACGTAGGAGCAAGGGTTAGCTCCGAACCACTATAAAACTTTGTGTTTGTAGTGCATTGTCTCTCATCTTCTTCCCCACACATTACTCACAGCACTTAGCTTTAATTAAATAACTGGCTATAGTATTTAGTTAATCATCCACAAAGTTTTAATTAGCTAAGTTAATTTAAAAACCCAATTCACCCCCCCCCCCCCTCTTGGGTTGTCTATCTGGGCAACAGTGCCCATTTTAAGCTCTCAAAAGGGCAAAGTCCGAAGACGCGGGTGGAGGAGCTCAATATGTCAAAAATCCCGTATGCATCGACAGTGGGGAGCTTGATGTACGCTATGGTGTGTACGAGACCAGACATTGCTCAAGCAGTGGGAGTTGTGAGTCGCTTCATGAGCTGCCCAGGCTTGGAGCATTGGCGCGCAGTCAAATGGATACTGAGGTATCTGAAAGGCACTGAGCACATGTCATTGTGCTATGGAGGTTCTGAGATCCGGTTACAGGGCTATGTGGACTCAGACATGGCAGGGGACCTGGATGGCAGGAGAAGCACGACAGGGTACTTGTTCACCTTGGGCAGTGGAGCCGTCAGTTGGATTTCCAGGTTACAACCAGTTGTTGCATTGTCGACTACGGAGGCGGAGTATGTGGCAGCCACAGAGGCGTGCAAGGAACTAATATGGCTTCAAGTCTTGATGAAGGAGCTTGGGAAGGAACAGAAGGATTGCATGTTATATTCAGATAGTCAAAGTGCAATTCATCTGGCAAAGAATTCAGCTTTCCATTCAAAGACGAAGCATATTGACATACGGTACCACTTCGTGAGGTCATTGCTCGAGCAGGGACTCGTCAAGTTGGAGAAGATTCATACAAGTCAGAATCCTGCAGATATGTTGACGAAGGTCGTCACGGTGGAGAAGCTGAGGAGTTGTTCAGCTTCTGCTGGTCTTCATGCTTGAAGACGTTGAGGAGGCATCGTACCTATTTCACTAGGATGATTTAGTTTCAGTGGGAGCACAGAGGAGAGCCAAGTAACAAGAGGATATACCCAAGGTCTCCAAGTGGGAGATTGTTGGGGTATGTGGAGACCTTTGGTGATGAAGAGAATTGAAGGAAAATCAATTCTGCATAGTTTTCTGTCTGGCGGACTGTCGGAGTCGACTCGAGCTTCAGTCGAGTCGACTCAGGAACAGTCGAGTCGACTCGGGAACAGTCGAGTCGACTCGAGGTCCGTCGAGTCGACCCGGGAGAAGAAAGGCCGAAAAACCATGTTTCTGTCTGGACTGTCAGAGTCGACTCGAGCTACAGTCGAGTCGACTCGAAGCATCGTCGAGTCGACTCGAGCTACAGTCGAGTCGACTCTAGATCGTGCCAGTTTTGTCCAGACGTGCCAGAGTCAACTCGAACCACAGCCGAGTCGACTCGGGCTCGCGAAAAATCGTACGGACGATTTTCTTTTGGTATTTTTGATGGCGTTTCGACGGCTATGATCATCTGAAGGTCTTGAGACTATATATAGGACTCATGAGAGCCCTAGGGTAGGGTGATTGGCCGTATATTTGAGAGAGACTCTTGTTTGTGAGGCTAGGGTTCTAGAGAAGAAGAGGATTGGGATCCTACTTCTTGTGCAAAGGGAATTCTGTGTGAATCTCTTGTAGATCGATCGCTTGTGATCGTTCGGGTGTGTGCTATCTCTGTAATCAGTTCATCCTTATTGAGATTTGGAGCGGTGGAGGACGTAGGCTATTTGTAGCCGAACCTCGTTACATCTTTGTGTTTGCTTTGCTATTTTCTTCCTTCTTCTTCCTTTGATCTTTGATAATCCGTTGCGGTGCTCAAGTGTTTTACCCTACTGATACCACGGGATAATCTTTTGCCCTTCGTAGGCGGAGCGAAGAGGTGATCCTTGAGTCCGGAGTCGAGGGAGCGAGATAGTGCTTATCCGTTTGTATCTCTCTTGCTTGTCCGACGTCGGTGGCGGCGCTGGTGTGAGTGGGTTCCGGTGCGGGGCGCCGACAACACAGCAGCCCCTTCCGCCAGCTCAGCAAGGCACTCCTCTGAACAACAGAACCTCTCAATGGCCTCACTGGCGGATGACTCCACTAGGCCCTCGAGCCACCCGACCTTCAGCTCCCGCTCCTCCGCCTCGCCTTGAAGGCGAACCAGAGCGGCTTCAAGCTCGAAGATGCGGCTTCAAGCTCGAAGATGCAAGCCCGAGAATGCTCGGCCTCCATAGCTTGGATCTGAGCCAGCTTATCCTTTATTACGACCTCAGAAGCACGCACCTTCTTCTTGGTCTTTCGAAGCCGCTGTGCAGCGGCAGCAGCTCTCTCTTCAGCTTCACGCCACTGCTACTCAACAGCTGCCACCCGATCCTCGGCCTCCTGCTGACGCTGCGCAGCCGACGCTGCTCGACCTTCAGCCTCTTGTCCTTGGAGCTCGGCGCGCTCCATTCTCGACCGAAGCGCCTTCAGCTCCTCCTAGTCGGCGAGCATGTTGGACATCAACACGTCGACTATGTGAAGAGACTGGCACAGAAAAAAGTGTCAGCAAAAGTTAAACATCCACAAAAGAAACAAACAAGGGACAGAAGGGTGACATCATTTACCCGTACGCTCGCCGAGTAGACATGATGGACAAGGTTGCCAAGGTCGTCCTCCATCAATGCGCGGTAGCGCAGAAGCATGATGCTACGCACAAGCCCGTAAGCAACCTCTTTGGATCGGAGGGCCGAATCACCCTCAGGTAAGCGCCGTGATGGTTCCCCGCCACACTCGGAAAACATTGGCTCAATCCTCGCCAAGGCCGGAGCTTCGGAGAAGGTTGCAGCCTCGGCGCATAATGAGACCGTGGGGGGACTGAAGTCCCGGGCCCACGCCTCGGCTCGAAATCCGGTCCAGATGGCTGGATTCTTATGGTGATCTCCGAGATTTGGTCGGTAGGTGTGACCGCCGCTTGGATGGGAGGATCCTCCCCAGTCGTCGACTGAGGGATCTCGGCCTCTTCTGCAGGCCTCCGGGTAGGTCCGACCAGAGAAGGGGCGACAACCTCGGGCTCTCCCTGCTCAACCTCGAGGCTAGAAGCGACTCTTGCCTTCTTTGGCCTCCCCTTAAGACGGACCCCTTCGGGGGCAACCCTCTTCTTCTTATATAAAGCCATCAGCGTCTTGGTGTTGAAGATCGTCCCTGCAATATCTGTAGACAAAAAGTCTTATCAGCATCCCCAACATAAAAGAGAAAGAAGAAAAAGTCAAACTATTCTTACCCTCGGGACGAGCCGGGCTCAGGTCAAGATTTACCAGGGCCTCCTCACTGAGCAGGTCAGGGAGCCGAGGAGTTTCTTTCAGCCCGAGCAAACTATTCAAGGTCTTCTGCTCGGATTGCGACAATTGCAGGAGCCTATTGTTTACTGAGGCCAATGGAAAGCTCCAGGTCGGATTAAATCCCCACGACCGCTCGGAGGAGATATAGAAGAAATTATCCTTCTACCCATGGATGGAAGTAGGCAGGCCCCCAAATAGCTTACGACCTCCTCGAGGGGAGAAGTACCACCATCCTTTATCTACAGGGTTACCTTTTAATATAAAGCAACTCCTGAAGACATTCACCAAGCGGGAGCCGTGTGCCAGGCAGAGGGCGAGAAAACCGATGATTAACCTCCATGAATTTGGGGCAAGCTGCGCAGGCACCAGGCCGTACGCCGTCAAAAGCTCACCCACAAACTCATGTAGAGGAAATCTCAGCCCTGCTTGGAGTGTATCTATGTACACCCCGACCCAACCACTGGGTGGGTTGGTGACTCGGCCTCCGAGGTCTGGGAGTTCAAGCATGAACTCCGGAGGAATGAAGAATTGGGCTCGAATCGAGCCCAGATCCTCATCGGTCATGAGCGAGCCCGTTCCATTCGGGTTCGGGCCCACCTCAAGTTCAACCTCTTCCACCTCGGAAGAAGCTGGAGCTCGCGATGGACCTACATCGAACATCGATGCCCTCGTCGGCGAGTCCATTGCCCTGGTCTTAAGATTAAAAGAAAAAGGGGGGGAAGAAGACGAAAGACTCTCCGAGCGACCGAAAGAAGGGATAAAATACCTATCCAAAAGCTCGCCAAAAAGAGACGGACGGATGGAGAAAGAGAATGACTCCCGGAAGAGGAAATCAACAGGTGGCGCAAAAGCTAGCAGAGAGCTCCCAGGAATGCCCAGAAGAAAGCTCCAATACCCCGGCAACGGTGGCTGAGGAAAGGAGATCAGGAGCAGGGGGAGGGTCAAGCAACGACCCTACGACCCCTTATTCAGGCCTTATATAGGCCACTGCAGTGGCTTCGATTGGGCAACCTAAATGATCATACGGCTCGGGATTCGCCATGTGGCGAGCCCTAAGATGGCCTCAACAAATCTCTTCGAATCGTCTCACTAAATGTTGATCATTATGGAGGGCGCTCCGGAGCTTAAAATATTGATGATTGACCTTCCACCTTTCGCCGAATGAGACGCTTCGGGGAAGGGAGCATTAATGGCCGACTCCTCATGTTCCGCCAGATGAAACGCTTCGGGGGACGGGGAATTAATGATCGAAACCCTCCTCATCCCGATCCAACCACTCTCCAAAAAGGAACGCCCACATGGAACCTTGGAAAATTTCTATGGCGAATTTCATCCCAAAAAGTTTAGTAGCTTGGACGTCCCAAGTCCGACGTCAAGCTCTTAGCCAAGAAGTGCACCGAAACATATCCAGTTTGGTACATGCCTCTTTTTGCTTATGTAGCTGAAGCACTAGATGATCAGGAGTCTGACTACTTCCATCGTCCGAGCCACAAGACAGCTCGACCTCGGAAGTGGGGGGCAAATGATAGAGAAAAAAATGGATCGTCCATCCCATAACTAAAAGGCCGCCCAATTTCGGCCCAATAAACATCAGCAACAATCAGCTGGATCTTCATTTCGGCCCAAGGTCAACTCGTTCTTGGGACTTTGCCAAAGGCTCCATCAACTTCTGATATTCGCCGACTTCCCCGAGCAAGCTCGAGGCACCTCCAGATATTCACCAACCTGCCCTGGCCGAGCTTGGGGCGCCCACTCCAGCAGTACGCCCCGACCTTCGATTTCAGAGCGCTCCACCAAGCACACTTCAGAGTCCGAGAACCCAAGCTACTCCCCACACCCGACAAGCCGACCTCATCAAACACATAATGCGACTGCTCGACGAGTGCGGCCTCGCCAATAACCACACCCATGTGTGCGTCTACGCCCACCTACATGGTCGTACTTCACCACACTACCGTGTCATATCTCCATAATCGGCCAATAGCCGTCAGACAGCACCTTGACTACTCCGGCCATACACTGTCGTGACTATCATCATCCTACCGTTCTCAAGAATGGACTGCACTATACATCACCAGCCAGCCTGAGCTGCGTGCCATCCGGCTCAAAGCCACGCCCTCCTCATAATAAGGGCTGACAGTACCTCCGCCACCTGGGCCACTCCACCAAGGCTATAAATAGCTCGGTCAGGTAATTTCTAAGGAACCCTTTTTGGCTGGACAAAATTTGCCCGCACTCTAACTTGATCGTTGGAGGGCCCTTACCGGAACCCCACTGGTGAGGCTTTGTACAGGTTCACGGCCGTCGCACAGGAGGTGACTCCCGTCCTCTCCCTTCAACCACCGGTGGCTCCCTCGACTCCACCGGCGTGGTCACCCTCAGGCCGAATTTGAACCACAACAAATGGCATTACTCTTTCTCGAATATAATCCAAGTGCTAAATACAAGGGTATATCAAGGTTATTTTCAAGTGATGAATAAATATGAAGCTATTAAATCATTCTAGGAGCAATATCTAAAATATTATATGCTATTTTTTATTTTGTTTATGGATTTTTTGGCTTCATTGAAGAAGGTGGAAAGAATTATTTTTGATAGAGCAGGATTCATTTATTGCCACTATGACAGCTTGGCAGTAGAAGGTTTTGAATCCAGGACACAAGAATGAGAAATGGAAACGAAACCCTAAGCTAGGACCATTAGAAAAGTAGGAAGAGCATGTAAGAGAGAGTTTGAGTGAATTGATAGTAATATTCGACTAGAGAACTCTTTTCAAGATTTCTTGCTTGGGGGTTTGGCTAAATAAGGCCCCGTCTTTTACAAGCTCACCTTATATGATGAATGGCTAGGATTGTATACGAGTGTCATAAATTTAATGGCCAAGATCATTTTAGATCACTCTCTATAACTTTTTCACCTTTTATCATGAAAAGCCTCTAGAATTTTAGTTCTTGTATGTCCTTCTATGTGCTAAACAAAAAAGGAAAATAGATGCAAATGTTCGTTGAAAAGCATGGCCCATAACACCTAAGATAGTCATGACATACAAGTTTGCTCGCTATTAACAATTAACGAATGTAACTTTTTTCCATTATAATATGCAACTTATTGTACATATTTTTTGTGTAGCGATAACTGGTGGGGAGAATCCCTCCTTTGTTCTCTACAAAAAGAAATTGACATTACTTCATTTGTATTATTAGGCTAACTGAAGTAATATTTTCTCAAAGATCTATTCTTATCAAATTACATCCTCCAATGGATATTATATAGTATCCAAAAAATAAGAATGTTTTTTATTTAAATTAGTGATATGAAATGTAATAATGTTGTCACGCCCAGAGCCTGGAGCACGACAAATGTCACATGCATGCATGACGGACGGTACAGACATACAAGACAGCTGATCATATTAAAGCAATGACAAATCCTTAAAATTTATTTAAGCATTAATTTATTCATTTCTTACAATAGTTTCAAAGTAACATATGTTAACATAATTCAAATAATCTAACTAAAATGTCAATAATTGAAAAATATTCAAAAAATCTAGTGCACTCCCCAGTCCCGTGCAATCATACATCTGGATCTGAAAACATAGAAAAATAGTAATGAGCTATACAAGCCCAATAAGTAACATAATACCCTAGAGTGGGGTCAAAGCATGCCAGATATTTATTAAAACACAAACTAATGACTGAACAATAAATCATCAATCAACATATTTTCTTTGAAATTTATTACTATTTTCACAAAAACTTTGATACCAGAATCCTAACATTAATAGGCTATGGCTACATAACCCAGTGGCATGGATTGCACGAAGTGCCAAACTCCACTATTATTTGTTGGGAACCCTGGTGGTCCCATGCATATATTTTTAAAAATTTTACAGCGGAAGCATGAATTAAACTATTTAATTTCTATGCATGCTAGAGATCATATCTCTACAACAAAAATAGATCCAGAACTTTAAACATTTATCCTAAATAAGTAGGCATGATTCTATGTCTAACATGTAGTCATGCAGAATTTCAGCAACCTATTTGATTTCTAATCTTAATTTTTAATGAGATCAGATCTTATACCTTTTTGCTTTGAGAACTTTGATGATGCCTTGATCACCTTTTATAGCCGCACACGTGTCCGGCCTTTATGGATAGTCCACGCGAAGCTCTAAGAAGATCCACAACTGCAGGAGTGCTAGCTCGTGCAGAGGTGCTGCAGTGGCTGAACGTTTCTCCCTCGAAGCACTCAACTTTTGATTCTTCTTCGAGAGGATGAAGGATGGAGATGAAGAAGAATGAGGAGAGAAGGTGGCTGGCTCTCAGAATTTTTTCAGAATTTAGAACCCTTTCTAAAGACCATCTCATGTAAACCCTAGGCGTGGGGGTCTTTTTATAGCCAAAAGACCCCCCACGCCTCACACCTCTTTTGGCCATCGAATTTGGCTGATAAAATTTTCAAAAAATTTTGGTGAATCGGCAGCTAAGAGATGAACAAATTCTTTTTTTAGTCTTGTGCCAGGAATCCCTAAAAATCAGGGGGTTATTGCGCTCCAAACTTTAGCTGCACGCCACCCTCCTTGATGTGCCATGCAGTCCCTACAAATTAGGGATTTGATTCCTATCTTTTTAGGAAGATTTGAGGCGCCATATTTTTTGAAAAATAGCCCCATGCCTCCTCATTCCTCACGCCAAAAATTGGTGAAAAATAAAGAGGATAGGCACCACTGCTTTTAGGGATAAGGATGAGGTATCTTTCTTCTCCAATAAAGAAAGCTAGGGTCCTAAATTTTAGGAATTCTTCTCCATAATAAATTTTGATTATTTGGACTCTTAATTCTCATCAAATAAGGACTCTTAATTGACTTAAGTCAAGCCCAATCCAATTGGGTCAAATCTGATCAATTAGGTTATGCCCAATCGGCTCGGGTCGAACCCGATCGAATTAGGTCAAACCCTAATTTAGCCCAAATTAAATCTAATTCAATTTGGCTTAATTAAAATCCAATAATTCAATCAAAATCCATTTATTAGTAATCTAATTACTAATTAACCCTCCAATAATTCAATAATTATTTTAATGCAACTTTTGCTTAGGATAATTTGTCAATCAAATTAACCAAATTACCCCTGAGTGATTCTTAATCATCAATCAGCCATTTGATCAACCTAGAAATTTCTATGCGTGTGACCCCATAGGTTCGAACCTAAGCCGGTAGCATAAGAACAACTTCTTGTACTAATTGAAATGACCATCTAGCAATGGTACCCGACGTCCAGATAGGCCGAATATATGCAAAACAAAAAATTCTGGAACTCTGGATTATGGTTACTGTATAATTCATCCCTTTGACTCCTAATGCCAGGATTACTTCAAAGTTCTGTCAACTTTGTAATAAGTACATCCTATATGTGATCAACTTTAGAAATCCTGTGACTCCTCACAAGGATTACCCTGGCCAAGGTTTTGCTAAATTGAACACAAAGCATTATCTCCTATTTTCAGAAGGGGTCAATTCTATCTTGACTCACGCACTAATTTCGCAAGTACTTGACTGCACCTAGTAACCTTCCATCCTAGAATTAGAAATTCTGCTAGTCCGGTACCAAAGTACAGTGAGTTGCTTGCTAGTCACTGTGGTGATCTCAGGTCTGAGGGATACTTATACCCATATCCACTCGGAACATTTCTTGATAGTAGAGTGTTCCGAAATTAGTCACGATCAGTGAAATGTACTCCTACACTTCACCTGTGCGACATATCAGTATCTCCACACTCCTTGGTTAAGAGGACAACCAACGTATATGTCTCACAACGACCTAATCTCGACAATGCTATCGTCCTATTAACAGCAAATCATTTGGTCGCGAACAGTTTTAAAAACTTGAAGATAAATCCTCCTTTATCATAAAACAAGTCCTAAGGACTTCATCATATAAGAGTTCATTTGAAGATGTACAATGAAATGATGAACAATGCCAAATAGCAATTTATTAATTTGTCAATTTATTTACAAAATTTAATCATCAGCACACTGACGATTGACTCTTAGGATACAATTCCCAATATTATTAACCACCGATGGCAACGGTGTTCAAATGCCACTATTCTAATCACCGGTGGTGCGGTGTCGAAACCACTTGCTCACAGATTACAAGTCGATAGGGCTAACAAATAATTTCTATTGGCGAGGCCAAAACAGATCATAGCCATACTGAGAATACATATATACAAAATAGATTTTTTATAATTACCTAGTCATATTTTTCAGATTTCATAACATATAACATAAATTCAAAATAATTATTAATATTTCTGACCCAATTAACTAAGTACAGAATATATATCAAAATTTAATCAACTAATAATTATTTTACCAAATAATTTTTAAAATATACTTTGAAGTATTAGGTTACTTACCTCTTTTCACTTTAAATCCTACTTCACGTAGGTGGCTCAGATTCACTTGTTTAAATATCATTAAAATATAATTATTTTTTTTAAATTTCAAAGCCAAGCAAAATCAAAAATACTATCAGACACAACGTCATAATGGATAAACAAGCCCAAGATGAATATAGCCTAATAGGGCTCGAACTCGGCCCACAGTGGACACAACCCAATAGGGCCCGAACTTGGCCCACAATGGACACAACCCAACATGCCCGAACTCAGCCCCCAATGGACATGATCCAACTAGCCTGAACTTGGCCCATAATGGACACGACCCAATAGGGCCCAAACTCAGCGCACAATGGACACGACCCAATAGGGCCCAAACTCGACCCACAATGGATATAATCCAACAAGGCCCAAACTTAGCCCACAACGGATATGGCCCAATAGAGCCTGAACTCGGTCCAAAATGGACACGGCCCAACAGGCCTAAACTTGGCGCACAATGGGCACATCCCAAAAGGAATGAGCTGGGCCCAAATTTGAACGGGGCCAAATGAATGTTCACGGCCCAATATGGCTCACTGTGGGTGTCCTTCATCTTGTTGAACATGGAGGAAGAATAAAAAAGGGAAGAGAAGGAAGGAGAAGCTGGCGGGTCGGCCGGGCCCTAGTGGTCGGAGGCTGTCGTCTGGTCGACGGCCAACCGATCGCAGTGGTGGCCACTGCGGCGACCGACGAGAAGGAGAAATCGAGAATAGTCTCGATTTGGGGCCGGAACAGATTACTCAACGAAATGAACAACAGAGAAGAAGAAGGAAGGAGACTTACCAGTGGTCGATAAAGGCGGCAGATCTCAGCCGCAACTACTCAACCGGTGGCGACTGGTGGTGGTGCTTGGCCGGGGCAGCATGCAGACCACTAGGAGGGGAGGAGGAGGGAGGAGAGGGAGGAGAGGAAGGATCTCGGTGCTCTCAAAAGGATGACGGCGGAGGGGTTTTATAGGGCTTCTGAGCGGATAAGACCAAGGGCAGTTGCATCGCCGATGAGGATCATGGGAAAAAGCACAACAAGATGACCGACGACCGTTCTAGCTCCCCACGAAGATGGAGAGTTCAACTACCACAGAGTTGGCCATGACTCCGCGGCCTCCTCACTCCAAGGAAGCCAGAGCAAAGGATCACAATCACGATCCTCTATTCTGGCTCCTCGTTGGGCCATGGGCTGAAGTCGGCTGGGCCCGGCTTCAGCCCAAAACAACTAGCCCAAAATGGCCTAGAAGCCCGGCTTCAGCCCAAAACAACTAGCCCAAAATGGCCTATCTAGGTCGAATCTCACATTCTCCCCTCCTTAAAAAATTTCATCCTTAAAATTTGAGGTAAAATCTTGATCTTCCAAACTTCAAGGTGCTTAGCCCAAAACATACCATAAATCCAAGATCTTGCTCTCCTCAATCAAAATTAGTGTGATAGATAAATTTGGATCAATTATCACAAATTTCATATAGTAAGATTAGCATTAGATAAATAACTAATTAAAATCTAAGATTGAAATCATCATCTTGATGTGCATGCAGGCTCACTTTAGATCTTATTGGAATCATTTCACAACCGGATCAATTAAAATTAATTGTATTTAGGATAGAATTTGAAATAAAATGGATTTGATACAGTTATTATGGTAGGGTGCTGATTCACAAAAGATAATAACCAACCTTAATTCGAGTCAAATCATTATATCACTAGGAATATGATTCACAAAATGAATATGTAATGATGGCCATCAAACAACAACAGTCTATCTCGAAAATGATTGGCATCAATCATAAGAGTCCGAGAAGGCAAAGTTTTGATGCCATGATTCAATATGTTTCAAAGCTTAAAATTTAACTTAAACTTATAAATCATAAAGTGGGAGCGAATAATTCATGATTTATTCAGATACTTAACAAATTACACCATATTTGATCAATAATTAGCTAACCCTAGTCATGATATGCTCGATTTTTTCTTTAGCATGCCAATAAAGAATCTTTTAGAGAGATAACATAGTCATATCATGATTACCCCAAGAATCAACAATTTTCACCTTCCCTTATTAACAAAAGTATTCTTTATTGAAAAAATCTAGTCTTCTATCATAACATATTGGAAAAAAAATCAATATTTTTGACCAGTTTAAAATGACTAGTCCACCATACTTTCATTGCGCAACTCTAATCAATATTCTCCAAAATTCTTTAAGGATCCTAGATCATCATCATTTTTATTTTTTAATAATATCCAAGCCAAATTTTATCCTTACTTTTCGAGTACACTAGATCAAAATTAATCCTCGAGATAATTGCCATATTTACACCATTGTATGATCAAGTAATCGTATTCTAGATCTAATTTGATGAATTGGACAGCCTATTTGAACTCAGCTCATATCAACCCAAAACCCTCGAGCCTTAGTTCCATATGAGAAAAGAAAAGAAAAGAAAAAAAAAAGAATACCCCCACATATACTTCCTGTAGACCAATGGACCATGACTGAGACTGGCATCTGTTCTGCTTTGTTTTATTGTCTTTTATTACTCTACTCATTGAAGAGTCCTTTCTATCTCTTTCTATATCATTCTTAACCTGTGCTTCACCCTAACACTTACTATTTTATTCATGTGGTGTGGTGTGCTTGATGACTCAGCAGTGAGGTTTTTTTCTTCTTCTTCTTCTAATTTTTTATATTTTTATTTGTTTTCTTGAAAGTTAAAAATTGTCTTTTCTTTTTCAACAGTTCATTAACTTGTACTCTCTGAAAACTTAAGGATTGGATTCAATAATCTTAGGTTATTAGGTATACTGCACAATTTCTTTAGTGGATGGATGAAGGGTTGACTTAGAGAAGGGGTACCTAATATTGATGTAATGGTAAGTTCAACTAATCAAATTTCATGAAATACATCACTACAATGTTTTGGATTTTGTGACGAACCCCACTACTTGATGTGGACCATTTTAGTAATTATATGTAGGGTTGGATAGGATCCAAAAGTGAGATTCGTTATTTTAAGAACCTGAATTGCGAGCTAAACTTTCTAAGACCATAACTTGGCCATATAATGTCTAATTAAAATAAATTTTTTTTCAAATCGAGTCACTTTTTGAGCTCTAGGATGTGGTGGCCCCCCCTAAAAGGTGTGGTGCACTGAGTAATCAAGGCCCAATTTCATCTTTTGGATCCAAATATAGGTTGGTCAGATCACAAATTTGCTTTTAGGGAAAGACTTGGACTAGGCATATCTCCAAAACTAGAAAGAATTAGTCAGAGAGATTGAAGGAAGAATCAATGTTGGAGTCTAAATATACCTTTTGTGAGATTTAACATTTCTATATTTATTTTCACTAGTCATGGTTATTTGGAAAAAAGAGTCCTATTTGAATTAGAAGAGAACTCTGACTCAAATTACGTAAGAACATGGCTCACTATTATAGATAAAGGCTATATTTTTCAGTTTTTTCACGATCAATGAAAGAAAAAGTGACTAGACTCTACTCTTACCTTCTTTTTATGTTTCCTTAATCTTTTTGAGAAATTCGAGTTTAGCAGGTTGAGAAAATTCTACCTTTTCCCCAATTGGATCAAATTGTAAACTTGATTATTCATGTCTAATATGAAGACATATAGTTGTATAGACTAGTTAGATTTGGTGGAACTGGAGATAAATAACATATAAGAGGGAGAGAAATATATTTATTTTTGGTACTTTGATAATATGAATAATGGTAAATTATATCAATATAACTATCTTCTTATGAAAGTTATCATTGTTTTGGAAGAAAAGTTGATCCCTAGAAACTCCAAAATCCTTGTTATCAATGTAATATAGATAAATAAATAAAATAGTTTATAGCCTAGCAATTGCATGGGAGGAGGTTGCTAGGAGCTGTTTCCATGAATAGAGTAAATTGTAATTTTTAAAATTTTTGAAATCATTCAAGAATCATATTTATCATTTGTTGATACTACATGTAGAGATGAGATGGTTCATCATGATTCATGTCATATGTTACCAAAGCCACAATCATCAAGATTTGGACGCCTTTTTATGAGTATGATGATCTACCTCTCCACCATCCTCAACTAATTTTGACAATCACCAATGGATCATATTGCCTAAGACATGCATCACTAAGCTTCGAATATAGATCCATGGTCGTATCTGATTAATTACTTCTTGGCAATTTGATACTAGAATGTTCTCATTTCATAACTCATTAAATGGTTCATTATTTGAAATGTGCAACCAATTGACCATTTTGTCCAATTCAAGTCTTTGAGCCTTGCCATGACGTTGTACACTTGTACTAGCTATGGACCAGGCTGTGCAACTTTATAATAGTGATCCACCCAGTGGATTTTGCATGCATGAGCTGAAAATTATAGTTGCATTCTCATCTTTCAGTCATTTTCATCATCTTGATGCATATGTCCTTTTCCAAAGTATTCCTTTAGAATCTTTGGTGATCCTTCATAGTAGCTTAATTTAAAATCAACTAGAGTAAACCATATTTATGTTATATGTTAGTTACAAACGTTGAACTTGTTTCAAAAATGACTATGAATCACAAACAACAATTTTTTCCTGGCATAAGTAAGAGGATTCCTCTAGATGGGCACATTTCGCTTCCCTAGCATCCTCAAAAGGTAATACTTCATTAAACAGAGGGGTATCTCTTCTAAATTTTAAACTGTATACTAGCTGAAGTAGGAGGATTCCTCTACATGGGCATGTTTCGCTTCCCTAGCATCCACAAAAGGTAATACTTCATTAAACAGAGGGGTACCTCTTCTAAATTTTAAACTGCATACTAGCTAATCCAACTCCATCTTGTTGAGGAAGGTGTTTATCACTAGTCTAGTTATAGTTAGGACATTTCTGCTATACATATTTGCATCCATGGAACAATGTGCGATTCGAATAACATCAATGAACAACATAACTAATAGTGAACTCTTTGAAACAAGAAAATGGATATGAACATTGGTCATGTTGAATAATTGTGTGTATATTCATTTTTGATTTTTCTTCCCATCTATTGTCAATTGATGCATGAGAATTGCTTAGATTTAGTGTCCCTTGTCTCTTGCAATTGTTTAAACATAATTGGCATAGGTGGTGGTTGTCGAAGAAATAATATAGTAATAATTAGCCACTAAATGTCAGGGGCATATATGCCGACTGATTCAGAGAGAGGAGGATGTAAGGGTATAGAAAAACAAGTGAATAAAGAGTTATCATTTAAGATTGATGTCCGAGTAGAGATGCATAAGAATCATTATATTAAATCTCAGTTTGTTGGTGTCTGAATAAAAAATAATAGTACAATATGATTTTGGCTCTCTATCTCGAGGTGAGTTTGCGAGAGACTACATTGACATATTTATAGAAGCAGTATATAGGCAGGACTATTACAGTATTCCTATGATTGTAGGATTTGTTCCTGTTCAAAATTCAAAAAGATGAGAAAAAAAGAAATCTATACAATATAAGGAGATTCCGTTATGTGATGGAATTGTCTAGGGTCAACTACCAAAAATCTCTCCCTTTGTGTAAATTCCATCATGTGATCTCCTGGCATGATTTGAGGCAAAGGATTGATTGTTGCTCTCATCATCCTTATTGCTATCACCCCCCCTCCCCACCTCAAACTTGGCCATGGCCAAAGGCCTAGTTTAACTCGAAGATCAAGAAATTGAACTCGTGATAGTGGCTTAATCATTATATCAGCCACTTGTTGATTTGAAGCTATGTAGAAAGTAAGTAGAGTACCTTTGGCCACTTTCTCCCAAACATAATAGTAATGAATTTCAATGCGCTTAGACCGAGCATGGAAAATTGGATTAGCAGTCACAAAATAGTATTGGAGGGTGGGGTAAAGAGACCCCTATATATGTCATGTAACATGAATGAGAGCCATGTCAATTTAGCTACTACAGATGCCATGTCTCGATATTCTACCTTAGCACTAGATATTGTAGTGGTTGATTGTTTCTTTGCACTCTAGGATAAACAATTGCTTCCTAAAAATGCACAATAGCCCATAGTTGACCGATGAGTAAGAGAACAACTGTCCCAATCAGAGTCCGAAGAAGTATACAGATCCATTGAACTATCCTTTAAATTCTTATTCCATGATCCAAGGTGTGAGTAACATACCTGAGTAATTTAAAAATTTTGTAGTGATCGATTGTTGGTGCATGCATGAATTGACAAACAAAATTGACATTGTAAAATAAGTCTGGCCTTGTGAAAATAAGATATTGTAAGGCGTGAACTATGCTTCGATAGTAAGTAGGATCCAAATATGGATTATCATCTAACAAAGCTTTGCGATGTTTTATAGCCATTGGCATTGAGATAGGCTTGCAATGCAATATATGTGATCCACTGATGACCCAAAAGGTTTGATTTTGATGCTACAAAATATTTGAGCATAATTTTACTAATCATATGTTTTGGAGTACTGAAGAATGTCTGCATGAAGAAAAAATAGTCCCAAAATAACTTAGATAATTGAAGACCAAATCAACTTAAAATTCTCAAGAAGAAAAGAATTTTGCAAGCTCGTTTGAAGTTCTGAGGTAGAGAAGTTGACCCCAAGACATGAGGAGCCGATCTCTGAATGACCACAAACTTAGACAGAAGATCTTGATTTTGAAGAGTTTCGGAAGTCAACCCTAGCACTACTCGATTCAACCTAGGTAGATTAGAGAAGATAGAACGTTTTCACAAGTCAACCCTAGAATCAATCGAGTTGATTCTAGAACAGCTTAGGCGAAAGATAGAATGCAGAAAAAAACAGGCTTTTTGCGAGTCGACCCAAGTAGCATAAGAGTCAATACCTACTGAGCATGAGTCGACACCTGCTGAGCATGAATCGACCCCAAAATCAATGGAATCGACCCTAGAATGGTCTCAGGCAAAAAACATGACACAGAAAAGATCAGTTTTTTTTTTTTTTTGAGGTGACTCAAATAGAAGAAGAGTTGACCTTTGAAGACTACAATTTGACCCCTAAAGAACACGAGTCGACCTAGAAGAACACAAGTTGACCCTTTTGCATCTGATAGTTTAAATAACTAGTTTTTCTGTGAGTTCAAAACATAAGTTTTTATTTCCAACAGCTATTTTCACCCCTCCAACAGATAGAAACTACTTTCCAACCACTTCTAAAGGTATAAATACCTCGAATACAAATTGGGACATAAAAAATAAAGTAAAACTAGAGAAAAGTGATATTAAGAATAAAATATGTATGATGAAGTGGGCAATGATTAGTAGTAATTATAGCATCATCAATATGTGTAATTGGCAAAGTTTCAACGTTTGCAACCACAACACCATCACTACCAATATAAGGTTTCAAGTTTATTGATCTAAACGATTTGATTTTGATGATACAAAATATTTGAGTACAAGTTTACTAATTGTACATTTTTGGAGCACTTAAGGATGCATATAGGAGGCAAAAATAATCTCAAAATGACCTAATCATATGAAGGAGAAATCAACTTAAAATACTCAATTTGGAAAGGACTTGACATGTATTTTTGAAGTTCTGAAATAGAGGAGTTGACCTCAAGTCATAAGGAACTGACCTTTGAATGCCCACAGGCTTGGATAGAAGATCTTGATTTTGAAGGATTTCAAGAGTCGACCCCAAAGTTATACAAGTTGACCTCAGCACAGTGGAGAAGACTGGCACACTTCTTGAGTCGACTCCAAGTTCAGCCAAGTCGACTTTAGAATAGTCAAAAGTGAAAGACAGAACATAGTTAAATAAAACTTTTCTATGAATCAGTTCAAATAGCTTAAGAGTTGACCTATCCGGAGCATGAGTTGAACATAGATTCAGCCGAGTCGACCCCATAGTGGTCTTAGATGAAGGACAAAATACAGTGAAAATCCATGCTTTCTTGAGTTGACTTGAGAAGAAAAAGAGTCGACCCCCGGATATCACGAATTGACCATTTAAGAACTCGAGTCGACTCCTCTACGTTTGTCACTCAAATGGCTAGAAGCTTTGTTTTTTATTCTTACGTTGATTGTATCTTTATATTTTTATATTGTAACAAGTTTCAAAGGGCTTGAAACTTGGGGGAAAGGTCCATCCAAATTTTGAATTGGATTGTGAGGTGTAATAAGCCTTGAGAAAGCTTTGATTGGGGTGGCTTTGGTTGATTTCTAGAGAAAACCAACTAAGTTTGATTGTGAACCAGGGTAGAATAATCGTGTTGTAATCTTAGAAAAGATCATAGTGAAATTTTCAAAAAGAAAGTCTTAGAGAGTGGACATATGTAGGTACTGATTTTGGCACCGAACCACTATAAAAATTTGATATTTGTTGTGTTATACATTTCTCTCATCTTGCATTCATCTCTTTCTGTCTATATTTGTACATGCATATTATAATTCACTACACAATTGCTCAAGTGGTATTGGCATCACTCCTATAGAAAATATATTACTTGTGGATGGTTTTAAGCATAATTTATTTAGCATAAGTCAACTTTGTGATAAAAATTTTAAAGCTATCTTTGAAGCACCTATGTGCATTGTCTCCAGTCCTAATGACAATGGCATAAAATTTGTTTGACCTAGACATAAAAATGTTTACATGGTTGATCTAGATGATCTCTTCATGCAAAATATACAATATCTTGTTGCAATAAATGCCAAAGTCAATGAGACTAGTTAGTTATGACATCATAGGTTAGCATATAGTAGTATAAATTTAATTTTAAAACCTGTCAGAAAATATTTTTTTGTAGGTTTGATTAAATTAAATTTTAATAAAGATAAAATATGTGATATATGCCAACTAGGAATGTAGTTTCAACTTCTGGGCCATTGAAATATTTGCATATGGATTTATTTGAACCAATTAGAACCAAAAGCTTAGGTAGTAAATATTTTGGTTTAGTAATTATCAATGATTACTCTCGATTTACTTGGATTTTATCCTAAGATCATAAAGATGAATTATTTGGTGCATTTTCAAAATTTTATCAAAAAAAATTAGATGAAAAGGGTTTAGCAATTTTGCGTATTTGAAGTGAAGATGGAATTGAATTCGAAAATCATGATTTTGAGAAGTTTTGTAATTAAAATAGTATTTAACATAATTTTTCTGCACCTAGGGTATCCCAACAAAATAGGATAGTAGAAAGAAAGAATAGAACTTTAGAAAAAATGACATGTACCATGGTATCTAAAGGCAACCTTCCAACATATTTTTGGGAGGAAGCAATTAACACAACATGTTACATTTTGAACCATGCTTCGATGAGATCTGTTCTAAACAAAATCCTATATGAACTTTGGAAATGAAAAAAACCTAATGTTGGATAGTTTCATATTTTTGGTTATCATTATTTCATATTGAATAATGGAAAAGATAGGCTAGAAAATTTTAGTACAAAAGATGAAGCCCTCTTTCTTAGATATTCTTCTACTAGCAAAGCTTATAGGATTTTTACAAAAGAACACTAGTGGTAGAGGAATCCATTGATATAATATTTAATGAATCTAACGGTCTTCTATTAAGGAAGAAAGATGTTTGTGATGATAAGAAGATAGAAGAGCTTACTTTAAAGGGCACCCCGGCCTCCATTTTATCGAACCATTCTAACTTGTCTGCAATAGTCAAAGTTGTTAGTTCCTAAGGAACGTCATCATCTTGATATGAATGATTATATCTATTAAAGCATTTAAAAACTATATGGCCATGTTTCCCATATATTTAATAGATAAGTTCATCCCTAATTTTGTTATTTTGATGGTTTTGATTCAGCTTTCTTGGAATTTTATTCCTATATTAGTAAGGGCACCATTTCTTCTGCTCTTTTGAAATTGTTCACTTTTGCTAAAGCTTTCCCCTCGGACAAAACCTCATCCTTTTGAATTGAAACGTGAGTTTCTTTTTTTCTTGTTAAAAGCCTATTGGCTTATGTAAGCAATTTGTGGTTGCCTATAAGATTCACTATCATGGGGATGAATAATCTTTTTATAGGTTTGTAATAAAGGTATGAATTTTTTGTATAAGGGAACAGGTGGCTTTAACATGGTTGTCAAAATGTCTTGATAACCAACCCTAGTCCCCTAATAATGATAGGACCTCATTTTGATTTGATATAGGTTTTTCCTATTGCAGTCAAATTATCACATATATTCTTAAAATGTCTTAAGTATTCATGCAAAAAGTCTATACCTTTTGAATGATAGCCAAATCATGAGTAAGGTTTAACTCACGTTGAATTAAATCTTAGGCGTATGTATCCTTTAGTGCTTTCCAAACATTTACAGGAGTATCAAGTCCAACAATAATGCCGATGATCTCTTCTGATAATATACTTGCAATCCAACCTATTAGTAGACAGTCAGACTGTTTCCAATCGACATAGTTAGGATTTGATACTAATTTTGATCAACCAGCAATAGTGCTACTTGGATCTATAATAAGTGGCTCAAGCATGGGAGTCTCACTACTAAGAAAGCCTTGGAGATCTTGGCTTTGAACTAGGAAAGTAAGCTGTGTTATCCACAACAAATAATATATTGGAGTGAGCCGAAGTGATATAGAGTTGTCAACATGAAGTGTTGATAGATAAGAGTACTTAGATCCTAGGTTTGAACTTGAGGAGGAGGTCATTATTTATTTGATCGAAGAGTGCTATGATACTATGGAAAAGATAACAAAACATCATAACTACTAGTCCTTTTATCACAAGGAAACCAAGAGCCATATAATCCCATGTAATACACCCAACACAAAACACCAAACAACAACCAATAAAAAATAAAATAAACACTTTTTTAAACTTGGTTTACTAACTCCTACATTGCCTCCCTTAAACCAAGTTCTTCAAACTTGATCATACCAATCATCTCTTTAAGCTTCATAACAACATCTGCTTTTAATGGCTTTGTGAAAATATTTGTGATTCAGATGAGCAAAACTCAACCACAATCTCCTTTTTCTTCACTAAATCTCGAATGTAATGAAACTTGAAATCAATATGCTTGCTGCAATATCAATATGCTTGCTGCAATCAAGAAACACATGATTTTTTATCATTGTTATACAAAAAAAATCTCATAGGCATGTCTTGATGATGTTGCAACTCTTCCATCATTCTACGTAATTATACCACTTGAGTAGCACTATTCGCTACTACAATATACTTTGCCTCGTGATACAGGAGCAGGAGCCCTAGTCATCATGTACATGCATGGAGTTTGGATCCTTGCTTGGGCGTGCCCAAAACACATTGGGTCCAAGAGTTCCAGCGCCAAAACATATTAGATCCAAAAGTGCCAGCATCAAAACACATTGGGTCCAAAAGTTCCAGCACCAAGCTACATTGGGTCCAAGGGTTTTAACGCCAATATACATTGAGTCCACGAGGCATTGAAGAGTCCTAATTTATTTAGAGTCTTGTGTGATGAGTCCATGTGCCGTTTGGGAAGAGTCCTAGCTAATTTGGGCTCTTAGTCATGTGTCAATTCAAGAGTTTAAGTTGATTAGGAGTATTGAGTTAAGGAGTTTGGGTTCAACATTGGGTGTGTCCAATATTAGATTGAGTCCTCTAGTTTGGTTATGTTGAGTCAATTGGAGTTTGGATCCCAACGCCATGAAATCACATTGAGTCCATGGCGTTGAGGAGTTCTTGAGTGATTAGGAGTTGTCTATTTGGTCCATATGGCGTTTGGGCTAGTTGATTTGGACTCTTTTCCATGTGCCATGAGGAGTCTTAGATTATTTAAAGTTTTGTTTATTGAGTCTATGTGTTGTTTAAAAGAGTCCTAGTTCATTTAGACTCTTAGTCCATGTATCTGTAAAAAGTCCTAGTTATTTGAGAGTCTTAGTTGGTTTAGTTGATTTCGTCAGTTGATTTCATCAAATGAATGATTTGATTTTAAAAAGTTCATGTTTAGTTGGAGTCCTAAAATTTTGGTTGTAAGAGTCCTTATTTTTTTCAACTCTTATTGTATATAAAAGGGAGGTTGAAGAATAAAATTTACAAATAGATTGATTTGAGTTCAGAAAAAAAAAATGAGAGTAATTCTGTTTGTTCTAGGAGTGTGATACTCCATCCTCTTTTCTTGGTGAGATGCCAAGCTTTGGAAGAAGTTGATGAAGGTGAGACTCCTTCTCCTTTTTCACACCAACCCTTGAAGAGTTTGAGTGAAGATGAGACTCTTCCATCCATCCTTTTTAGTTATCCTTTCCTTTTCACGCCAACCTTTCATTTTCACGTTACCTTAATTAAGAGTCCTAGTAAGAGAATGACTCCTCTCTTTTCTCACGCCATCTTAGTATTTTTTCTCATGCCATATTGCTTTCTAATGCCGACCCTAGAGTACTAATTCCATGAGGACTCCTACTCCCTATCCATGCCACCAACTCCTCATGCCCAAACCCAAGTCCCAAATTGGTCCAAAACCAATTCTAATTTTGGGTCCCAACCAAACTCCATTTGCCCACTATCTTTCAAGCACAATCTTCAATTCGGCCACCACTCATTAAACCCAATTGAACCAACTAGCCATCCATCATCTTCCTCCTTTCTCCATCCACAATGAACCCTAGCCGCCATAGAGAAAAAGAAAATATCAGCTACCATCTTCTAGAAATTTCAGCAACCTCCCACCCCCAACTGTGTTAATTGGTATCAGAGCAAATTTTCTGCTGATCACCATGTGTACAAGAAGCGATCATCCCTATAATGCTCATCATCAACTTAGGTACTCTACCACCATGAGTACGAGAAGCGGTCGTCCCTACAACGCCGATCAACATCAACTTTGGTACTCTACCTTCATAAGTATGAGAAGTGCCCGTCTCTACAATGTCGATCAACATCAACTTAGGTACTCTACCTTCATAAGTATGAGAAACAGTCGTCCCTACGATGACGATTTAGAAGAAGAAGAGATGTTGGCTAGAATCACCAATCAACTTGTTGTTATGGCACAAAAGATGGATGCTGTGGAGGCACAACTACAGCGTCGCCCTCAAGTTGGGCGAAGATCTATATAATGCAGCAACAAGAGCATTTCTTTTCCTCGAGATTTTTTTTTTTAAGATCTGAAATTTCTGCAAATAGGACAAGCCAATCCAATTGCAGCAAGTGCGGTGGTCGAGGGTACTTTTCTGATATTTGTCCATCAAAGATCAGCAATTTACGTTGGTTTGTGAGGAAGACGAGATCGCTACGATATCTGAAATTAAGTAGCCTTTCGTCGCCCTACCCTAAGAAAGAAGTCACTATCAAACTGCTTGCCCTACTGAAGTGCTAAGGTTAAAGAAGAGAAAAAAAGGCAACGAAGAAGAAGCCAACGCGGTGGAACTAGAAGGTTCAGATCTGTCCGTTTGCATGGTTAACAGGATTCTTTTGGGTTGCAAGCAAGGCGAGAAAGTTGGATCTAAAATTTCAGGGGTAATTCCTTCTTCCCCACCATCGTCTTCTCCAATACCTTCTTTCCCATTGCTACACCTTCCTTCTTCCGCTCCACCAAAAGTGGTCCATGTCTGTGTCGAGCATAACAACAAGGCCATAAACCTCATCATCGACAATGAAAACAGGAGGAACATCGTCTCCTACAAGTTACTGAACAAGATAATGCGGAAACCGGAGCCTCATCCCGAGCCATATCGACCAATTTGGATTGCTGAATTCAAGCCCGAAAATTCAGCAATTCAAAAGGTGTTGACTATGAGGCAATTCGAGGAGATTAGCCATGAAGATGAGGACATGTTCGCATGGATTGCAAAAAAAGATGGTTCTGAAATTTCAGAAGTATTGCCATCTAATTTTGAGGAGGATAATCCAATTTTTCTTAAAAGCCGAGAGAAGCATAAGCAACAGCCAGTAGATCCATGCGCGGTGCCATGCCCTGCGCCTGCGCGCAAGTCCGCAACCGAGCGCAACAGCCGCTGCAGTCGTGCGCAACACAACCTCCCGACGTTCATCCGGATCTGCATCTCGTACGTACCAGACCCACATCTCGTGCGCACCAGAACCGTGTCCACTAGGATTAGAACTTTTCCGGCATGCATCAGCCCATGTCTTTCTACTGAATCATTAATAAATGAAATAAAATACCACCAACCACCAATTGAAGGAGCCTCAATAGAGCATAAATCTGAATAATGGGTTCAACCAGTCTCTTGGCACTCCAAGATTTTCCTTTATAGAAGACATCCCTATGCTTCTTCCTCAAAGCACAGGTATCACAAGCACTATTAGAACAGTCAATATACGACAACCCTTAAGCCAACTTCTTACTAGCAGGAGATTTCAGGCTACCAAAATTGAAGTGTCCAAACGCATATGCTGTATGCCTCAGCTAATTACCATCACCAACTATAGAACTAAGGCAAGGTAATGGTTAATATTTAATGGGAAACAATGATTGAGTCATATTAACCTTTGCTATTCGTCCTTTTTGATCATCGCTGATGGTAAGCCACTCTTGTTGATATGCATGTTGTAGCCCTTTTATGCAAGCTGCCCTGCACTCAAAAGATTCTGATGTAGACTCGGCAAAAAAAACATCTGAAATGTAGTTAAGAGGCTGACTTTTCAATTTGATTATAATCTGAAACTGCACCTTTGTATTATTTTTAAGCTTCATCTCTATGCAAGATGACTCATCTAATTTAGCAAACATCTGCTTTTTGCCACATATATGATTTTCCAATAGCCTGTATCCAAAAACCACTCATTTTTTTCATCTTGTTTTGTTACATTACTTGCTAGTAATAAAGTCTCCAAGATATCACCACCATTTTCAGCAATTTTAGCATGCAAATCTCTATTCTCTAATCTTCTAGGGCGACATTCATGCTGATAGTGGCCGTACCTTTTTTAGCTATGGAATTAAATATGAGAT
The DNA here is from genome assembly GCF_009389715.1 of Phoenix dactylifera. Taxonomy (NCBI): domain Eukaryota; kingdom Viridiplantae; phylum Streptophyta; class Magnoliopsida; order Arecales; family Arecaceae; genus Phoenix; species Phoenix dactylifera. Next base: position 19,934,273 of record NC_052405.1, read on the forward strand.
TTACACTCTTGCTGATAGTGGTCGAACTTCTTACATTTATAGCATTGGATATGAAAATTATCATATTTTTATCAGAATCATTACCTCTTCCTTGTCTCTGACCTAATCTGTAAGTTCTTCCTCCCCTACCTTTAAAACTTTGATCTCTTTGGTTTGGTTGGGCATTGTTGAAGAACTCTTCTTTTTTATTCTTCAAATTTAATTAGATTTGCAACACCTCTTCTATAGCCATCTTTGATTTATCATTTATATCCTTCTTATAAGCCTTCAACGACCCCTATAACTCATCAATTGTCATGATACTGAGATCTTTTGACTCTTCAATTGCCACCACCGCATACTCAAAGTATATTTTTGCAGAATTTTCTCGATAATTTGAACATCATTTATATTTTCTCCATTGGCTCTTATTTAGTTAACCATAGCTTGTGTTTGCAAAAAAATAATCCATAATAACTCATCCTTTTTCCATCTGAGGAAGAACAAACTTTTTCTGCAAATTCTACAATCACATCCTTTTAGCCTGATTGTTAACCTTGTAAGAACTTATTAAAATATCCCAGGCTTCCTTCACTGCTTTTGCATGCATAAATTTTTCAAGAACCGGTAATTCAACATTTTGCTATAGATGATAGATAGCTTATTCATCCTTTAATTTGTTACGTTCCAATTTTTGTCTCTCGACTCGTGATAATTACTGAAGATTGAATAAAATCTTTTTCTACAACATCCCAAATACCCACAAATAGAAAATAATATTGCATCTGAATCTGCCAATGCTCAAGATTTTTTTTTTCATCAAATTTGAAAATTGTACATGATACATGAGACATATTTGCAGCCATATATGAAAACTGCAAAGCTGTGATACCAGATGTTGGAGATCAAAATTGTGTAAATTATTCAGCCACACAAATATTAAAAACAAAACTCATAAAGGTAGTGGAGGCCTTTTAAGGAAGAGCATGGCAACACAAAACTTTCCTACTTTTCCTCCATTAAAAAACTCCTAACACCATAACTACTAGTTCTTTCATAATAACGAAACCAAGAGCCATATAATCCCATGTAATACACCCAACATAAAACACCAAACAGCAAGCAATAAAAAACAAATAAATATTTTTTAAACTTGGTTTACCAAATCCTACACAACTGTCTGTGTCATCAATGATGATGATTTGGAATACCTAATCTGCTGGTGCAAATATATTATCTGATGATACACCTCAAATGGTGGAAGGATGGAAAAGTAATAATTGCTCAAAATCCTGTAAATACTTACATCTTTGTAATGTATTTCTTACCCAATAATGAAGAAACATGGGAGTTACCGATATATTTTTGTGATCTCTGTCATGATTGTTGCTTGACTCGGTTAAGTTGGTGACAGTAAAATTTGAAATCTTCATTCACATAGAAAAGCAAACTCCTTGCTATTTTCTTAGCAAGATCAATTGAACACTCTCGATTGGAAAAATGATAAAAATTAAAAGTTGATTTTAGTTACATGTCAGCTGAGAAGATCAATGGGAACTCTAATATAGAGCGTCTGGATCGGAGAATGAAGAACATGACACAATGATACTGGGATAGGATTTAGGATGAGCGAAAACCTAAATATAGAATTCAGGATGCAAGAGAACAAGACAGAAGGGAATTAAGCAGACAAGTTTAAGGGCTATGCATGTCCTTAATCTTATTATTTTCGAAGCTTCATTGTTTCTTGCGACCAATCAAATTTGAATTCCTAGAAATACATCATGGCAGTACAACCACAGACCGCCTCCTGCAAGATGACAACTGCTTATTTTACCATGCATGATGTATGTACATTTACAGAAGTTTTGAGTCCATGAGCATGAAAAAGATACCAATGATGGCGGTGGTGTGTAAAGTTTTTGGGCCTGGTTCTGTCATGTTCCAATATTGGGTACTTGTCGGCAGCCTGAGTGTTGCAATGATCCAGAAATGGATGGGCAATTGATGTAAACAAACAAAGAAGTCTTGTGATCATAGGTGAGTCCTCTCCGGGACCACTGCTCATGCATTCACTCTACCCCATTTCCACAACAAAGTGGGCACAGGAGCTCTCTCAGCTGGCAAGTGCTGCATCATAGTCCCAAGTAGCTTTCATTGCATGGACTGGAATGTTTGTCTTTCTGACACTATCTGTGGTCTCCCTCCGCTGCTGAAGATTGAATCAATGGGTTGGGAGAACGCCTGTTGTTTTTCAACAAACCATTTATGCAGAAGTGGTAAACCACTAAAATAGTAGTGCATGTTTTATTCTTCTTTCTTTCTAGAAGTTCTAGTAGGAGCTGTAGTCATGGTTGATCACTGTGAAAAGATGACAAATGTTAAAATTAAAGAGTAAAGAACCCATAGCATGTATGAACTATGAGGTCATTCAACTCTTCAGACAGGTCACTAGCTAGATTTCACTATGAAGAGGTCCTGCAACAATTTATTTCATGTTTTTATATCGGCAAGCCCATATGATATTTTTACAAGAATCTATAGCAATGCATCTCAAACAACTATATGAATGTTTATCTCCTAATAGGTCATTCTATGGATCGATAAAAATCCATCATTTTGTAAAGTAGGGTTTTATGCTTCTAGGCTACCAATTTGGCTGTAAACCTCTATTTTTCAGAAGGGTGGTGGCTGCCAGTGCACTGCATGATCTAAAGTAGAAGCCACATAATGAGATGGGAGCACTTTATATCATGAAATTTACAAGTAAGAGGAATTAGTAGTCCAACTCTAATAGTTGTTAGGAAAGAACTTTATATACTGGAAAGCCAAAAAAAGAACCCTGAGAAAATGATAGAAATAGCGGAAACAAAAGTTTTTAAAGGTCTGTTTGGATAATCCTATGCCATCTAGCAGGATCACAGGACCACAAGCTGGGATAGGCCTGGAATCCTCGGAACCTAGCTATCAACCGATGCCATGAGGAAGAGATCTTGCAGACAAAGGCAGCAGCACGTAAGACCGAATAGACACTTAGGGATGTTTGAGTTAACATTAGGCCAATATTCGAGTCCGAGATGAGTTTCTACCACCTTGATAGGCAGATAGCTGTGAAAAGGAATATCAGTATGGTCATGCCGACACCAGTTCTTCTACCAGGACTGAATGTTCCCTAATGGCAAGGGACGAATGGTAGTGGTTCAACTAGTTTGCAGCGCAGCTTACCTCTGTTTCAACAGCTGGGGGAAAACATGATAATGGATACTACTACTACTACTGCCTCATCATCAACAGCCATTTGAGTCCAATCCAAGAAAACATAACAACAAAAGGGTTGATTCGGCCTAGTACCCATCGATGCGCATAATTGGAGACCCACATGTGGATCACTGATGTTCTCCACCAGGGATCAATATCTGCTGATGGTTCATTTGATCCAAAAACGAAAAGTTTAATAGTAGTACAATAAATTTCACACAATGGTTGCAATTTCACACTAAGAGGTGTGCAAGAAAATGCAAGAGCCTTGGTATTTTATTATATTCGGCTAATATGGTTATAAGCATGAATACAAGGCTGAATAAAACAATACTTTCAAGGTGCTCACTTCACTCCTGATCTAAGCTAATTCCTTCACTAATGTTGGCTTGCTAAAGCTTGAGAATGATCTGATGTTCTACCCACTGCACATCCTTATTGATTGCAAGGGAAGTAGAGCGAGTGTAGCGGGCTTCGGGCTTAAGGGATGGATACTATTGATAAAAGTGGAAATACAAGAGGTCCACCTTAACCATCTTGAAAGAGGTAAGGGAACAAGATTAGCTGAAGGTCAGCTTGAAAGATGTTGACTTGCTGATTTGGAAAAACTCAACCAAACAGCAAGATTGGGGTGATGATATTCCAATTCGACAATACAATATGGTTGTGATGATTCTCTATTTATGATGGCATTCCAATTTGGTAGACCGGTGAAATAGATCAACACAAATTGGTTGTGACAGCCAATACTCAGTCTAACCCATCAAAATAAGAGAAACTTAATTAGGAGGAGGCATGGGGATTAGTTAGGAGAAAGAAGAATGATCCAATCAGGGACAAGAGATTAGGTATTATTTCCTTTCATTGATGATTGATTATTCAAAGATTGATGTACATAGCCAATATTAATAATATTAGTGAGGTCCTTCCTTTTGAATTTTGGGTTAGATTCTTTTTCTAATTCAAATAGTAGCTTTTCATAAATAGATATGACTAGTATAAATAAACATTATAAAAGTAAAATCCAACCAAATATAAATTTTGACTCTTACATCAAGTTTGCTTTCTATCGCTCTATCTAATTCTTTTTGAATTGAAAGATATGCTCAATCAAAATATTTTCCAAAAAAAAAAAGTCCGAACAACCTGTTTTATAGTTTAAATAATAGAATTTTGAGGCTCTACACTATAGATCTCAAAAAGTTATCCATTTTTTAAAAAATAGTATCTTAATCGGACGTTATTTGATTAAGTTATGACCTCTGAAAGTTTAGCATGCAATTTAGCTTCTCGATGTGGTGGATTTCGCTCTTGAACCTTGTCTACTTCTATACATATTGTCTAAGGTGTTTGAGTCGATGATCCTCTTGGATCAAGGCTTTTCTTATTTAGAAAATTTAGCTCCCGCTAAATTGGAACTAAAAGTGAAAAATATCTACTTCCTTATCTTGTGGCTGAGCTACTTAGCTTTTTTTTTTTTGGTACAACGGTAGCTCATATCAGCCCAGCATGAACACTACCCTCAGCATCAAGAGAGAGAATGCGACATAAAAAAAAGAGAACAAAATCGAGCTCAGTCCATAGAACCTCCCCTGAATGGTGAGCAGCAAAAGAGGTGACCGAGTCTGCAGCCCTGTTTGTCTCCCAAAACACATGGGCAACCTGTATCGAACGGCATCCCGCTACCAGCCTATGGATGTCCCTGAAAATAGGGTGGCCGTCTTCCTAGCGCCTAACATCACAAATCTACTCGATCATCGTAGTAGAGTCTTCCTCCTCCTCGCATAAGTGACTTCCTCCCATGCAGCCCTGAGCTCAGCTCCAATAGCCGTCATATCACAAGTGCATCGCCTGCCTGTCGTGACTAGTCTGGAATTGTGATCCCGAATCACAAATCCAGTCCCTCTTCTGTCACTTCCTACCAAGGCGTTACCATCAAAGTTCACCTTGAGGTAGCTAGGAGGTGGGGGTTCCTAAGAGATAATGGTCACTCAGGGCGCTTTGGCAGTAAAGTGGGAACCTCGAATGTCCCTAGCCAACCCTGGAGGAGATGCCCGGGCAGTGGCGATGATCTCAGTCGCCTGACAAATGGCCCTGTCCACCACGACCTTTGGAGGGGTTCTCCTATCCTCAAAGATACGCGCATTCTGGTCCAACCATATGTGGTACACCATATAAACGCATATGATGCCTCTCTCCACGGTGCCCGATGAGCCTCCCAACTACCTCAAGTGGTCCAGAAGATCCTCCGCCGACTCCACATTCCGCGGTAAGGATGTTAGAAGTATGCCCTAGAAGCCAATTTGGCTGACGCATTATTTAGTCTGGGACATAAGTTTGTACTTGACCTAATTATGAATTTATTAAGTTGGGCATTCTTTTCATTCATGTTCTTATGTGTCCATGAATCATCCAAGAAATTAATAAGATAATGACGCATATTCTCAAGAGTTGAGAATTTGAGGCATGTGCCATTGGTGATTGGTACACAGATTACTTTCTTTGATGGATGAGTCTTGAGTCCACAGTGTGGGGATACTGGAGTAATTATGCAAGTGCTTGTTAGAGAACAAGGTTATCGAATGTGGCCATAGCAAGTAGTCACTTGGATGTCTATCCACTCGTCAGTGACTTACTTGATGCTACAGTTGTATGACTGGTCCTTTGACCTACGATGCCTCGGCTATTCACAGTAAGGTTGCTGTAGTTTGACGAGCATATAAACATGGGCCCTATCCATTTAGGTCCTTATGGTGCAGATTGGCTGCAGTAGGTTCATTGTAGGAGTAGGAGTGCATCTAGATAGAATCTATCGATCTTGATAGATTAGGAGAGATTCTATGTGATTTATGAGACTGAGTTTGTAAACCTTGGCCAAGGTAGTTTTTGGAAAAGCATTTTTCAATCTCGAACTAGAGTCGAATAAATCTTGACATATGACAGATGATGGAGTTTGACGAGTTATACATGACCTCCATCCTGTCGGGATCTAGGATAGAGGGACTGTATCATACACTAACTGCACCTAGAGGTTCATCTATTCCATTCTGCTAGATAGTCACTACATGCTAATAGGTGTCATTGGTGGATTGTGAGACTCAAAGACATTCACTTGATGATTAGTGAATCCGAATGAAAAGAGTTGAAATTGTTCCAACCCATTGAAAGGAGTTTCAATAATATTGTGATCGAGATCACAATATATCTCAATACCAGACAAAATAGAATCTATAGAATCACACACAATGGAGGATTTGATCGATCTGATGGTTGGATTGTGATTTGGAATCACAATAGTTTGTAATTGTCAATTTGATTGATAATTAGTTTAACCTACTAAGAGTTAGTAAGTTGAAGAAGGAATTAATTGCAATTGAATTGCAATTTAATTGAATCAATTGGACTTACTTAATTAGGCTCGATCTTATTAGATAAGGTTCAAGAGTCCTACTTGGAGTAGGACTCCTAGAGTCCTAATTAAATTAGGACTTCAAATTATTAGAGTCCTACTTGGAGTAGGATTCCTAAAGTCCAAATTGGATTAAGACTAAAATTATATGAGTCCTAATTGGATTAGAATTCCTAGAGCCCTAATTAATTTTGGTCTAATAGATAAAGATGACTTCTAATTAGATTAGGATTCATGTGAATCAAATAGGAAGACTAATTAGGTCCTAATTAGATTAGGATTCAATGAACCAAGGACCACCTAAATCCTAATTTGATTAGGATTAGAAGGGAGGGGCAAGAGCCCCTCCTTTCCTTGGATACTCCCGATATTCGCGTCCCGGTTGGCCGAGACGCGCATCCCGGGTGTCCAAGACGCGAGACCCATTTTGGCTGCCATAAATCAGGACGCACGTCCCGGGTGTCCGAGATGCGAGACCCATTTTGGCTGAACTATGGCGTGGCTCCTCCTAATTTCTAGGAGGAGTCCACGCCTAGGATTCCAAAGAAAAGAAGAAAAAGGGGGTCGCCCCCCCTTGGATTGATTCTTGGTGGTTCCTTTTAGGTGCGCGGCCTCCATCTCTCCCTCTCTTCCTTCTTCCATCCACAAGGCAAAAGAGGGGCAGCAAGGATGTCTTCTTCTTCCTCCTCTTGGTCAACCACATGGAAGAAAATATAGAGAGGAAGGTGTTCCTCTCTTCCCTCCTTCTTCCATGGCAAAGGAAAGGGAAAAAAAATGTTTCTTCCTTCTTCTTCTTCCTCCTTTTGAGAGCAATCAAGAGTTGATTGCTTAGAGGAGTTCCAACCATCAAAAGGGATCTCTACAAGAGAGCTAGCACCCCGGTGAGATCGCAACCTTAATCAATCCACATCTTCGTGTGGATACCCGTAGAGGTCGAACACTTATGCGGCTTCAAGCGAACCCGATTTCATGATCATCAGATAGCGGTGAAGATCTATCCGCTCAAAGTTAAAGATTTGATCTTTACAATTTTAATTGTAGATCTGAAATTGTCAAGTAATTAATTATAATCTTTCCTTAGATTTTATAATTTTCTGAGTTAGAGAACTCAGAATTTTTTTGAAATCTATGTTCCCTAGGGTGTTCATGTGATGAACGACCTCGTGCGTGTATTTCCGTTGCGATCGTCGCAACGCATGCAGGGGTAACCCGACAAAGAAAAAGGGTGCCTACTGCAGGCCTGCACTGCTCGAGGACATCCAAGCAACACATGGCTAATAGTCTTTTCTAGGTCCGTGCACTCCTCCCACATCGGAGATACCCTGACTCCCCTACTGGCCAACACACCTCGGGCCGGTAGACATCTCCAAGCTATATTCCATATAAACAGAGCTACTCGGGGGTGCACCCGCATCCTCCATATCTACCTAGCCTTAATCTATTAGGTAGCCTCTCTGCCCATCAGCACCTGTAGTTCTCCAGCTCTCACCCTCGCCCTCTCCATCGGAGACACATATCCAAAGTTCTCCAAAAAAAGTAGAATTGAGAAGTTGCAAAAGCCATAAGGAATAGAATTTATCGTATAATCTCTATCAACTATTGGTTGAAACTTTTGTGAAATTCTTAATAATATTACAATATGTATTGACTTATTGGCAGAAACTTATGTGGAATCCTTAACTAAATAATAGTATATACAATATTATTATTTATTCTTCTTTCAAACTAAATTCATCATTTGTTCGATCTTTTAGTGGTTTGTTATATTGCATCAAGACATATACTATCCATAATCCAAATAAGGATCTTTGATCATTTGAAACAATACGTACCAGGCCAAATTGGCCCTTATGATGTCAAGTTTCTTTGTAGCATATGGGACATGCGCCACATAGAAAACTTACAAAAACTTCCTTTGATAAGGTTGCCCCCAAGCCCTTGTAATGCTCATCGCCTATATTATGAGGCCACTATACTTTTGCCAGGTACTCTTAGTTAAACAATTAGGAACTAATGTCAGTAAAGATTTGCCGACTTTACCGATGATTCTTTGAACTTCTTCATGATCAACAGTCTCTGGCTTTGGCTAGGTACTAATCAAAATATCCTTTAATGGTTTAGTCTGCTATAACTTCACTTCCATGACTTCCACAATACCTTGGTCAATAGATTCCGAGGTCTCCATAGTCTATTCTTCGGCTATTGCCTCTAGATGAGCCAATGTCTCCAACTCAGGTTCCTCATGCACCACAATACTTTCATACTTTAGCTGATAAGTTGATTCCTCCATCATAAGAATAGGCAAAGCTATCTTTATTTATGGAACTCACTAGAATATACCATAGCTTCGCGAAACGGATTGCATAGAACTAAGTCTTCCAAACTATCTTTCTATGAGAGTTGAAGATGTTGCATACTGTTTCAAAAATAGTGCTAATATAGTGGTTGCTTTCTTTGTAGTATCCCATTGGAGACATTGTGATGATGACTACATAGTATCCCACCGAGCATGCTAGAAAGTTAATTTGTTGCCATACTTTCCATCCCTTTCCAAAAGAACTAGAAAACTCGAGATCCTTAAAAAGCTTGGTTGGTGGACGTGAAGAGTAGCTCATCAAGTTTAATTGGGTGAGGCTTAAATATGTGCATAGGTGTGCCACCAATGTTGGGCAACCGAAAAAGTATGAGTCGAATGGAGAATAGAAAGTAACATAGATTCATGTGTCTTGACTTTTAAGAACTTTCAATACTATCACACCATCAGTTAAAGAAGATGGGAATGGATGGAGGTGTAGCATTGGGCTACGATAGAAGGATACAGCACTCGGCTGTGATAGAAGGATAGTGCTATGCTATAGTAAGGGCGTAGCTCTAGTTATAGTAAAAGGCTAAATTTTGCCTACTCTTAGAATAAATAATTATGGTAAAGATAAAGATAAAGATAAACTAATGAGATTGATAGTCTAAGAATCTTTATAGAGTATTTTTTTCACTTATTTATAATAATATAATACCTGCCCACAAATACAATAATTGTCTACTCTGATGGTTACTTCTTATCTTAAATTTCTACTCCTAGTAGTTCCATGTTAGATTTCTACTCCTAGTAGTTCTAATAACTACCGTCAACTGTCTTCCAACTATGCACAAGCATGATTATTCTATAACCACCAGACCGATAATCATGCCTTACAAGCTTTCAACTCATCCTGACGTAGCTTGTGTTGACCATCTCCTCTTATTCAACCTATAAGGAAATCCTCTATTATTAGAAATCTAAAATGGCATGATTGCCTCAATCTTTTGTCGACCATCATTCACATCCAAGACTTAACTTTTCGATTTGGCCAAATTATACCTATTCGGCTCAATTTTCTGCCTTTTGTATGATTTTCATAGCTGAATTTTATTTAGCCTTAACAAAAAACATGCAATTCTTACTTACTTTGATTACTTTGATTCAATTACCTTAATCTAGATGGCTCTTACTCTTAGTCACTAGCTAAATTGCTAAGATGTGATATAAACATATGCATGTATATACATACATACATAACTCATTGGCCCTTATCTCAAGTAGTAGCTCCTCCGCATGGCAAGAGAGTGTAAGAGCGAGAATGAAAGATAGAGTAAGAGAGCGAGAATGAAAGATAGAGACATGAAGAGAGAAAAGTATGAGGCGGTAGAGAGGAGGCTGGGTTAAGATGTTATGGACAGCAACGAGGCACGACCCCTATTATAATAACGGGCCGGCCTTGCCTCACAGATGGGCCTAATAGTGGCCTAGGCCATGAACCCAAGTGCACATGCATGCAAATATATATATATATATATATATATATATATGCGCGCATGCTTGCGCATAAATGTACGAATGTTTGTGTATGTATGTATAAAATAAGTATTTAATATAATCATGTAAGGACAGCGAACAAATTAAATTGAATTCAAACTAATTTTTCCTCTTTCCTTCGTATGAAAATAAGCATTAAAATATGAGTTTCTGGCCGAAAATGGTACCAAAGCGTATATTGTGCAATTCACCCAGGGTAACAATCTGATCCAATTCGTCTGTCAGCATGTAATATTACTATCACAAATATACATGAAGCCCAGTCCTTAATTCCAAATTTGAGCATCCTGCTATTTCATTGAGATCGAACCGCTAATAATTTTTTTTTTTTCCTGATTTGTTCTGAATCTGTATCATCTAATGCACCAAGCCAGCATTTGCGGACCAAATTCAAAAGCCATCTGACACGTGAAGTCTAGGGGTCCAAAAGTCGGTCAAGCTCATAAAATTGAAGTCAACAACAGTAGCCTTCTATCCTCCTTCCTACTTGGAGCCGTCCTCAACTCCTCAAAGCAATAATGGAGACGTTCAGTGCATTTAGACACATGAATCGAGTCACAATCCAACTAACCAAGTCACACTCGACGCACAATCATATATATGAATTCTTGTAAGGGAATATACTTTTGTATCTTGGACTTTAGCGTCATATGAGATTAAACAATGCAACCCATGCTCTTCCACCTGTGTTATTTTATTTCATCTAGCTGTTGCTGTCTTTGTTCTCAATCTTTACCAGCTTTGTCTATCCACATGCCAAGACTAATGAAGCTTCCTGGCACCACGGATGGGAGCATTGCAAAATGGGTGCTTTCCTTGTGGGCAGGAGATTCTGATACTTTGGTTGATGTGACCCTGATATTGACTTTGTAGCTCGGTTGTTGGGTGGGTAGCTTCGGAATCTCGGGACCACTGCCTAAACCTCCGAGATCTAAAATGATATCATGAGATTAATAAAGTCTGCATGCTGATAAATCCTAGAACAAAGACACCATAAAGTATCTTTCATTATTTCAACAATTTCTGCTGATTTGGATGCTTAATTTTGACTCTAGATACCTAGCTAAGTGTTACCGGAACTATTAGTCCTAAGGGGTCACTGTTATGTATAGTTAGAAAACATTTTTTGGGCATGTCTAATTATGTCACAAGTCGGCCATAAATCTGGAGGTGCATGTGACATGGTATGGAGGATGGCAATTCTTGATGCTGCCAATGGTAGCAAGGTTGGATGAAAATTATGTGTATCTTGAAAGGTAAAAATATAAAAAACCAAACAATTCTTTTAGTCAACTAAAAAACAAGGGGGTCTGCCTTGTATAAATTGACGTGGTTGGTGCAGCATCATTTTTCTAGTGGAAACTTGAGTTAAAGAAGGGCACATGATGCAGGACCATTATGAAACCCAGCATGGAGCTTTGATTAGGTGATTTGTTTTTTTTTAATTTCTGGTTAAGGTTGAGTCTAACTGAGTCCTTGTTTAATCAAGTTAATTTCCAATTAAGCTTGTTTAGGGTTTGAGTTAAGTTGTATTAGGAGTCTGTTTGATTAGGATTGTGATTAGGGATTTAGGGGGTGGTTATGTATAAAAGGTCGTGAAGGAGCGCCGCCTCCTTCTTCTTCATTGTTTTCCAGGAATTGAAAGAAAAAAACACAAAGCTCTGTTCGAGCCCAACTTCTCCCTGTTTTCCCCTCTGTTTGGTTGTGGATTCAGCCGCAGAACAGGGGTCTTCATCTTCCCCACGCTTCCCGCATCATTTGGTATCAGAGCGAGGCTTTCCCTGGTTCGATGGCAGATGGCGGTGTGGCGAGTGCTCCTCCCGGTGATGAAGATCGCGGGATGCCGGCGTTGTGGGCGGCCGTCCGCGGCTTGGAAGGAGCCGTCCGTGACATCCAACAAGCCCTTCAAAGCATGCGCGTCGACATCAACCGGGAGCGACTGCAAGCCCGTGAGGATCTCCCTCACGGTCCACCGGTGCCGGCACGGGATCCACCCCACCGACGTCGGCAACGGATTCTTCCGGAGACGTCCGACGAGGAAGAAGAGGAAGCGGTCCACAGGGCGTTTGGTGGACCGCGACTGCATCCAGGTGACTTCTTCGGTTCCGTTGGGGGCAAACGGGCCGGAGGACACTTCGAGCGAGGCCTTCCCGACGGGGGAGCGGCTAACGACGGCGGCGAGGGGCAGCGCCCGCGGAGGAACCGGCCGGAGGCATTCGACCACCGGCGAGCCCAGGTTGGGGACGGCGTCTTCAGCGAAGCCACTGAGTTCCGTGGGCAACGACCCTGGGGAAATCAAGGTCATGTGGGCCGCAGGCGTGATGGGTTCGACCGAGGACTTAACCGTGGAGATTTGGCTTTTGACGCTTGGCCCCCTGATGAAGATGCAATCGCTGACGAAGTGCAGGAGCCATATCCACGGATGAACAGGGCCTATGCAGGAGGGAGAAATATGGAACCCATGAGAAATAGGTTCCCTGGTGGCGCTCGTGACAGGGGCTCCCCTGATTTCAGATTGAAAGTAGACCTCCCTGCATTCAACGGCAATCTCCACATTGAGGGATTTTTGGACTGGTTGGCCGAAGTAGAAAAATTTTTTGATTATATGGAGATCCCAGATCAGAAGAAAGTGAAGTTGGTCGCGTATAAATTAAAGGGTGGAGCATCTGCATGGTGGGATCAACTGCAACATAACCGTCTACGGCAAGGGAAGATGCAGATCACCACCTGGCGCAAGATGAAGCAACATTTGCGTGGCCGTTTCCTCCCACCTGACTACGAGCAAGCGCTCTACCATCAATACCAGAATTGCCGACAGGGCCCTCGGACGGTGACCGAATACACTGATGAATTCAACCGCCTCAATGCCCGCAACAACTTGTCAGAAACAGAAAATCAGCAAGTGGCAAGGTACATTGGTGGGTTGAAGCCAGCCATCAGAGATCAGGTGGATTTATATCCGGTGTGGAGTCTGACGGAAGCCACAAGTTTGGCCTTAAAACTCGAGGCGCAGGCGACACGAAAGGCACACCAATTTCAGCCCATGAATAGAGCATCATCCTCGCGCTCCACCATAGCAAAGCCGAAGACTGTTGAAGGGGCGGCCACCTCTAGTCAACCACCACCGATATCCACATCGAGAGGAGCTGGAAATTTCAGCAGGCAGCAGGCGGCCCCAAAAGGTAATGGCAACCCCTACGAGAGACCCATGCCTATAAAATGTTACAGATGTCAGGAGGTTGGGCATCGGTCTAACGAGTGTCCGAGGCGACGGCCAGTCCATGTAGTCGAAGCTGAGGATGAAGAAGAAATGCCGCATGAGGAGGAGGATCATGAAGAGGGGCAGACCGACGATGAAGACGTCGAGGTGACGGTGCCGGATCAGGGAGTTCCGGCCTCCTTTGTAGTTCAGCGAATTTTATTTGCCCCGAAGAATGAAGAAGAATCGCAACGCCACAGCATTTTCAAAACTTGCTGCACTATCAACAAAACTGTGTGCAACGTGATTATTGACAGCGGCAGCAGCGAAAACATTGTTTCCTCTGCGTTGGTTCGTGCAATGGGATTGAAGACAGAAAAGCACCCGTCTCCTTATAAGATTGGATGGATTAAGAAAGGAGCTGAAACGAGGGTAGAAAATGTATGCAGGGTGCCCTTGTCCATCGGGAGGTACTACAAGGATGAAGTGGTATGCGATGTGGTGGATATGGATGCATGTCATGTTCTACTCGGGCGTCCATGGCAGCATGACACAGATGTTACATTCAGGGGCCGAGACAACACATACTTGTTCAGATGGCAGGGTAGGAAAATTCTGTTGGTGCCCATGAAAGAGAAGCCTACCCCCAAAACTTCTCAAGTGGAGGGGAAGTCTTTCCTTGCAGTTTCTAGTGCGCAGTTCATGGCGGAGCTCAAGGGGGCTGAAGAGGTTATGGTGTTAATTGTTAAGGGGACAGAGATGCCTATCCTGCAGCAGGTGCCCGAGGAGTTCAAAGAATTGTTGACAGAGTTCAAAGACATCACTCCTGCAGAGTTACCAAATGGACTGCCTCCCATGCGAGATATTCAGCACCATATTGATTTGGTGCCTGGTGCAAGTCTTCCCAATCTGCCTCATTACCGCATGAGTCCCAAGGAGAGCAAAATTCTGCAGCAACAAGTTGAAGATTTGATCAAGAAGGGGCTGATCCGGGAGAGCATGAGTCCGTGCGCGGTGCCTGCACTTTTGACGCCGAAGAAGGATGGGAGTTGGCGTATGTGTGTGGACAGCCGTGCGATCAACAGGATAACAGTAAAATACCGGTTTCCCATACCCCGTTTGAATGATATGCTCGACATGTTAGAAGGAGCCAAGGTCTTCTCCAAAATTGACTTACGAAGCGGCTACCATCAAATCCGGATTCGCCCTGGTGATGAGTGGAAGACGGCGTTCAAGACGAAGGATGGGTTATATGAGTGGATGGTCATGCCTTTTGGCCTATCCAATGCACCGAGCACCTTCATGAGAACAATGAATCAGGTACTAAAATCATTTATTGGAAAGTTCGTCGTCGTCTACTTTGATGATATTTTGATCTATAATCGCAATGAAATTGAGCATAAGGAGCACTTGAGAGCAGTTTTGCTTGCTTTACGGAAGAATCAGTTGTTTGTTAATTTTAAGAAGTGTCATTTTGTTACAAAACGCTTGGTGTTCCTGGGTTTTGTTGTTGGGGCTGATGGCATATAGGTTGATGAAGAGAAGGTAAAGGCAATACGGGAGTGGCCGATTCCTACAAATGTTAGCCAAGTTCGCAGCTTTCATGGGTTAGCGACATTCTATCGGCGTTTTATTCGAAACTTCAGTACCATCGTCGCTCCCATCACCGAATGCATGAAGAAGGGCCAATTTCAATGGAAAGAGCAGCAACAAGCAAGTTTTGGACTGATAAAAGAAAAGCTCACTTCTGCACCAGTATTAGCATTACCGAGTTTTGAGAAGCTATTTGAAGTGGAGTGTGATGCTTCTGTGGTTGGTATAGGGGCTGTTTTGACCCAAGAAGGACGGCCTGTGGAGTACTTCAGTGAAAAACTTAGTGAAGCACGGCAAAAATGGACAACCTACGAGCTAGAGTTCTATGCCATCATCCGGGCGTTGAAGCATTGGGAGCATTATCTTATTCAAAAAGAATTTGTCCTGTACAGCGACCATCAAGCCTTGAAGTACATCAATAATCAGAACAATTTGAACCGAATGCATGTTCGATGGGTAAGCTTCTTGCAGAAATTTTCCTTTGTGTTGAAGCATCGGTCCGGGCAACAGAATCGGGTGGCAGATGCTTTGAGTCGTCGCCATGCTTTATTGACTACCATGCAGGCAGAGGTCGTGGGGTTTGAAAATTTGAAAGAGTTGTATGCAGAAGATGAGGATTTCAAAGATGTATGGGCAAAGTGTACAAGTCATCAAGCAACTGGAGACTTCAACATTCAGGATGGCTATCTATTTCGCGGCAATTCCTTATGTATTCCCAGATCCTCATTGCGAGAGAAGCTGATTAGAGACCTTCATGGTGGCGGTCTTAGTGGGCATATGGGTCGGGACAAGACCATTGCCAGTCTCACGGAAAGGTATCATTGGCCGCAGCTGAGAAGAGATGTTGGAAAATTTATTCAAAGGTGCTATACTTGCCAAACAGCGAAGGGACAGTCGCAAAACACTGGATTATATATGCCTCTACCTGTGCCAAATGCTATTTGGGAGGATCTGTCGATGGATTTTGTGTTGGGACTTCCCCGAACACAAAGGGGTGTAGATTCAGTCTTCGTGGTGGTGGACAGGTTCTCCAAGATGGCGCATTTCATCCCTTGCAAGAAGACATCAGATGCATCCCACATTGCAAGGTTGTTCTTTCGGGAGATTGTTCGTTTGCATGGGGTACCACAATCTATAACGTCAGATCGGGATTCCAAATTTTTGAGTCACTTCTGGCTTACTCTATGGAGGATGTTCGACACTTCATTAAATTTCAGCAGCACTGCGCATCCTCAGACTGATGGACAGACGGAAGTGGTTAACAGGACATTGGGAAATTTGATTCGTTGTATTTGTGGGAGCACCCCGAAACATTGGGATTATGCCTTGGCCCAAGCAGAGTTTGCCTACAACAATGCTGTCCATAGTGGAACCGGAAGGTCGCCTTTCTCCATTGTCTATTCAAAGGCACCAAAGCACGCATTGGATCTGGCGCGCCTACCGAAAATTTTGGGAAAGAGCGTGGCTGCAGAACATTTGGCAGAGAAGGTTCAAGCTATACAGTTGGAGGTGAAGAAGCGCCTCGAGGACACAAATGCTAGATACAAATCAACGACAGATAAGCATCGAAGGCACAAAGAATTTCAAGAAGGCAACATGGTGATGGTTTTCCTGCGCAAAGAAAGATTTCCCGTGGGAACTTACAGCAAATGGAAGCCAAGAAAGTATGGCCCATACAGAATTTTGAAAAAGATCAATAACAATGCTTACGTTGTGGACCTACCAGATGATATGGGAATTTCAAAGACTTTTAATGTCGCTGATATCTATGAATACCATGATCCTGAAGAGCAGTTATATCCTGATACGAACTCGAGGACGAGTTGTGTTCAAGTGGAGGGGACTGATGCCGGACCATTATGAAACCCAGCATGGAGCTTTGATTAGGTGATTTGTTTTTTTTTAATTTCTAGTTAAGGTTGAGTCTAACTGAGTCCTTGTTTAATCAAGTTAATTTCCAATTAAGCTTGTTTAGGGTTTGAGTTAAGTTGTATTAGGAGTCTGTTTGATTAGGATTGTGATTAGGGATTTAGGGGGTGGTTATGTATAAAAGGTCGTGAAGGAGCGCCGCCTCCTTCTTCTTCATTGTTTTCCAGGAATTGAAAGAAAAAAACACAAAGCTCTGTTCGAGCCCAACTTCTCCCTGTTTTCTCCTCTGTTTGGTTGTGGATTCAACCGCAGAACAGGGGTCTTCATCTTCCCCACGCTTCCCGCATCAGCACAAGTCACTAAGATTTTTTGAATGAACTGTTAAAGTGAAGACTGGGTGGGGTCGTACCCTTCACATCAAGAAACTATAAAAAACTAAATTCCTCCTTTTCCGAAAGATGTAATGCAGGCCACCATGCAAGCATGAAGGCTCTCTTTGCCCTGTGACATTGAGTCCGATTGCCTCTTTTTTTCTCTTGGCCGCTTGCCTATGCCTTTCAATTGATCACTAACCCAACTAACCTATTTCAATACTTCATTCATATTTTTTTATAAACAATACATGCAAATTTGATTTGGGGCTCGGCTCAATGCGTGACTAATATAATCAGACCTTCTTCACTTCCATATTCTTAGACCAAGTCGAGCCTGCAAATATCCTGGCCTTTGAAACCATGTATTAATATGACTCGCTATCAAAGAATGCCAATCTCATTTGATAAATTTTAGTAAGCATCCTCCTGATAATTAATTGTTGGGTCCTTCTGGACTTTGCATGCCCCTTGGCGATTATTGATTGTAATTGGATCACAGCATGGGGAGAGAGAAGGCCAGAAGGACCCAAAAATATCAACTTCAACGTTCATACAACTTTGAAATCGGGATAAAAATATTGGAAGGAATAGAACAAATATCTCGCATCACGTCACCAAGGACAGAAAGCTCTCCTGCCCTTTTACCAGGAAAATGCAGTGGAGGTCGCAATAATTATTATTTTTTAATTTTTTTCAAATAACAATGAGTGTCATAAGGTTACAAGAACTAATAAGAGTTACAGGGCTTGGACAAATGCTGGCTCTCTCTTTCCCACCTTTTAGACTTCGACGACTAAAAGCGTGCAGAAATACTACACGATATAAACGTAATAAACTTCCTTTTCCATTGAGATACTTTGTCCTCCTTGTACGTAATGGGAGTATGGGACCGGCCGGCATCTTGGACCCCTACTTGGAGACTTTGAAAAAGCTTTTCCCGAGGACAGCATCCGAGCTTTTGTGGTAGAGTGTTCATGGATGATACAGTGAGCATGACTTGATGTTGGTATTTGTAACGTGAAAAATAATACAAGTAGCTTCATGCACGGGTGTTCATCGGCCCATCAAAGTTTTGGCACCTGGTAGTTTAGTGTCAAGTATCCACGCAGTTTCATGCTCAATTATTATATATGGAATTGGCTTTCAGCATATATATTCAGGAACGAAGTCAGGACTTTTATCTTAATGAATAGCAAAATCTATGATAACAGAGGAAATAACTTTATTATATAATAAAAATATTATTTACGTTAAAAATTTATTTATATGGTTAGAAAGTGCAAAATTAATTTTTTTTCCTAAATGTTTTGATCAACAAGCACAATGACTAAATTATCTATTACAGATTTCCCATCTATAATCCAGAAGCATAAGTACTTCATCTGTTGTATACCATATTATATATTCTTATACATTGTTTCTTTCTTATTTACAAAACCCTTTTATTATAAGAATATAAACAAGTTCAACAGTATACAAGTGCCATACTAGATTTGAAAAATAACAAAAACTTTGACTCTCAACATGAATCTCCTTAGAATAGTGACACGTAACTAAATATCTTTGTGCCAAAAAGAAAAAACTAAAAGATTGAAGAATTCATGATTCAAATATAAGAGAGCATCCAATAATATATAAGTAATTAACAAGATATAAATATTTCTTAACAAGTAGTATCCATTGTACGGTAAATTGATAGCCGGTCCCTCCATCGACCGAGCTATAATTTTTAATCTCTGTTGACTAGAATTTTAACACCTGTCTCAAGTTTCAAAAGTTTTTTTAATTTGCAGTCCTTAGTAACACTTATACCCCCATGATGTACAAAGCTATAAATAACTATGCGCACGTAGATATAACTATGTGCAGGGACAATATAACTGTATGCAAGAACTAGTGTAGCTAATATAAATATAAGTGTGTGCAAATCCGGTAGCGTGCAAATCCAGTAGCGTGCAAATCCAGTAGCGTGCAAGACTAAAAATAAAATGCTAATGATCAAAAAAACGGATATGGAAGAGCTTAGAAGAAGATGATCTCTCTGCTTCTCTCTATTCAATGTCTTTCTTCACACATACATAAAAACAAATGCATTAATTCTTACATATAATTTAGTAGTATGATGAGCATAGATATTTTAAGCCCGGTGGGGTGTTTATCCTCTATTATTCCTACATGGTGCTCCGTGTGTAAGGAGTCCGTGCATTGCTTTAGTTAGGGTCCATGCAATGTATCCATGGAGGTCGACGTAGACATTAATGCAGCATGCGTGTCTCGATGCACGGGCCAACCACATTTGCATAGAAGGGTGCGAAACAAAGAAAATGCATTCATAATGCAGGAGGCAACTGCTAAAAAAAGAGGGATATGTTCTGAAAACCTGAGATACTGCACATGCAATATGTATGTTGTGCTTAAGAGGGGTCGCTGATAGGGGTAGCAAAATATGACCCGACCCGTCAATCCGACCCGTGTTCAACCCGCCATAAACAGGTTTGGGTTTGGCCTAAATAGGTTTGGGTCGTAAACCGGTCGACCCGTTTAACCTGTTTATTAATTGGGTCGGATACGGGTTTTATATGTCTGACCCGTTTAAACCGTTTAACCCGTTTAACTGTTGGGCAGGTTAAACAGGTCTAAACAGGTTAAACGGGTTAAACAGGTTAAACAGGTCTAAACAGGTTAAACGGGTCTAAACAGGTCTAAACAGGTTAAACGGGTCTAAACAGGTCTAAACAGGTCTAAACAGGTTAAACAGGTTGGGTTGGGCATGTTAAACAGGTCTAAACAGGTTAAACGGATCAGGTTAGGCAAACAGGTTAAACAGGTCGGGTCGGATTGGGTAAACAGGTTACCTGTTTATTAAACAGGTTAAACGGGTCGGGTCGGGTTACCTGTTTAATAAACAGGTCAGGTTCAGGTTGTAATTTCTGACCTGTTTAATAAACAGGTCGGGTTCAGGTTTATGATTTTCTGACCCGACCTGCATGTGACCCGACCCGTTTATGATCTGACCCGACCCGATTGCCACCCCTAGGACTCGCTAATATCACTTTTCTCTCTCTTTATTTTTTATTTTCTACTTCTTGTACAAATATTTTAATATGGTATCAGAACCACTAATCACTTAATCTGCTGCCATAATTTCTTCTGCCTTTACTATGGTCGTCGTTGCCCTGTCTAGAAGCTTTGAAGACCCATATTGCTAATTTATCGATCTCTATTTTTTGGTGAATCAACATCCAAAGATCTTTTATTTTTTGGTAGATCTGTAGATTCCCTATTTTCTAGTAAATCAATATTCAAAAATCTCATTAGTAGATCTGCATATCGTCTATTTCTGGTAGATTAATAACCAATATTTTTTTTTAATAGATATGCAGTTCCTCTCCATTGCTTTTCTTCTCAGCTTCAAATCTTCGACCATTTCTCCTCACTGTTGTTTGTCCTCTTTCTCTCCATCTTCGATTTTATTTGTTGTCTTTAACTCCTTCGCCCTTCAGTTCGAGGTCTCTTGCTTCTCTTCCATAGTATCTTTGTTTACGAGAATTGTCGACCTTTGGTTGCCTTCTCTTTAAGCTTTGTCCTCACTGTAATTGTATCTTGTATGTATCTTCTCGCTATCACATCATCAGATAAGTAATCAGCCATATGAATAGACACGTCAGTCTATTACGTCAGTCAGACACATCGACAAACATACTAGTTTGCTATGTTAGTCAGTCATGTTAGTGATGCCAAATACATCAGTTTGCTGCATCAGCTTCCTGATCTGCCGCATCACTTTCTAAATTGCTATGTCAGCTTCTGTTATGCCATATTAAATTCTATATTATCACATTAGCTTGACACATCAGTCTGTCATATTGGCTTCTATATTGTTATGTCAACTACTAATTTACTATATCAACTTCTGAGCTACTATAACAACTTCTGTTCTACCACATCAGACTTTATACTGCCACGTCAGTTATTGATCTACCACCACGTCAGCCTCTAAACTGCTATGCCATTTTCTAGTACATAAATTTAGCTCTTGATCTACTTTAGCTCTTGATCTAGTACATCAGTTTCTAGGTACATTCGTAATTTAATTTTCAAGCTCAAGTTGGCACCTATAGTGTCATCTTGAGTTTGAGGGGGGACGTTAGCATAATATTATCTTTTAGCCTCAAGGATTTTCAAACTCAAAAATTCTTTTCCATGGCTTTGTACAATATTTTAATTTCAATAATTCTATAACTCAATTAACGGTATTTTCTTTCTCATCCATTTTTATTCTCCCTATGTACCCCCTTTAATTAATCTTAGATCCCTACGGATTCAAACTAACAAGAGTTCATTATTCTTTTTCAAAATCTTATTTTTCTATATTAATATAGACATCCTTAATACTTATTTGCATGTTGTTGGAGCCTTTATTCTTCCTCCTCAGCGCATCCTTAATGCATCATGTACTTCACACCGCATATATTTCCATTTCAGGCAACGTTGCATTATATTTCCTTAGAGGCTTAATGCCTCTAACACTTCCTTTTGAGGAGTTCTTGCCCAAGTAGATTTCCTAAGGACATGCTCTAAGGTGGTATAATTTTGAAAGAAAGTTTGCTTCATAATCTAAGATTCATTTGTTCAAGTTCTAAGAAAAGTAACCTGATGGAGGACAAAGTATTATATTATATTTTTAGATATTTTCTTAGGCATTCTTTAGAGTTAGTTTTACAATCCTATTTTAAGATTAGTGTGTATGAGTCATAGATTAATTACATAATATGTTGGTTAAGTTAGAAAGTTGTTAGGATTTAATTTTTAATTATTTTGGTAAATTTGGATATAATAGAATTTTAGGCTGATTTAGGAGCTTTTTATGGAATCAAATTATGTGAAAAGAGTCCTAAGATCATAAAAGATAGATCAAAAAATATTCCTTAAACAGAAAGCAAAACTATTCACTATTTTAGAATCTATAATATAGGCTTACATAAGTGATAAATTTATGAAGATTCTGGAGTTATTTTTGTGTAGATTTCTAATGGCCAAGTTTGACCTTCTCTCCCTACTCTCTCTCTCTCTCTCCTCTTCTTTCTTAATCTATAACCTCTTTTCTCTACTTCCTTCTACTTATTTCCCTTTTATCTATCTTAATCTTCTTCTTCTTATCTATGCTGTCAATTGATTAGATCATTATCTATAGGGTTGCCATTCAATCTTTGATATCAAATTGCTCTATTTCCTTTATAGGAGTCTACTTAATTTATAAAAAAAAAGAGGGCCCATCATTATTGATCAGGGAAGTATGGGACTTGAAATGAGGATGGGAGATTAAAAAAATGAAGCCTAAGTCCCGATTTATCTAATCCATCTACATTGTTTACACCAGATCTAGACCAGTATTTATGATCCGAAGATCGATCAACAACAAGCCTTAGAAGGCTAATAGACTGAGCAGTAAGAAATCTCCAAAAAGACATCTTGTGCTGGCTAAATAGAAGTTCAATATAGTACCTAGCCACCAAGCTAAGTTGTATCAGAAGATCAAAGTTGTATTCGATTAGCAGGTTAGAATACTTGGACAATAGGTTAAAATAAAAAGCTAGTAGGCTGAGTACTACTAGAAGTATGCTAGCCTACTAGCAAGTGTCAGATAAGTAAGTTGAAACACCAAGGATATAGGTTAATACACTAAAGCACTAAAGTGTAGGCCGAAACACCAAAGTGGGTGCAAGCAAAAACACCAAGGGTACAAGTTGAGACACCAAAGATTCAGGCCAAAATACCAAGATTGTAGGCCAATACACCAAGATTGTAGGCCGATACACAAGAAGGGTGCAAATGAAAATACCAAGAGCATCGTCTGAAATACCAAAGATGTAGGCCAATACACCATGGAGGATGCATATAAAAATACTAAAGATGTAAACTGATACACCAAGGATGCAAACTGATACATCAAGGGTGCAAGCCGATACACCAAGTGTGCAAACTAAGTAACTATGGTATAAACTGAGAGGGCTGGGAGCTATCAACATAACACGATGCCTTTAATGAAGCAAAATCCAAGAAGTAGCTAGCTAGTAGTTACTACTGCCCAGCATATGAAAGAATGGTAGCACTACCTAGAATATGTGTAGCGGGTGGTAATTGGCATTTATAACAAAGTAGGCTATGTGATGCAAACTAGCAAGGACAAATATCATAGTTAAGAAGTGACACCTATTCTATCTTTTAATGGAAGCTACTTATAAGTATCAACTTGTAATTCTTAGATAGGACCCTTTGCCCAAACAAAAACTTGTCGTTTAACTTTATCTTTGCCTTTATTTTATCATTACTTGTATCTTTAATTTCTTTGTTTAATATACCTTGCTCTATCCTAATTTATCTATAGTTGTTGTCGTGTAGACTCTTAGCCCCGGTTATCAACCCTTTTACATTTTCTTCTTTTTGGTTTCTAACAATAGTGTCATTCTCACACACTTGCACAATCCGAACAGTGGCGCACGCATGTTTCCCTCACACAAAGAATCCAGCACCAACATATGTTTAAAGAACTTTAATGAAGACTCTTCCTAAATACAATCCGGGGCTAGGGCCGGTTAGAACTCCCATTTCCCGATCGGAGGTTTGAGCATTGCCCTTAATTTCATATTCTCTCATTGGCTATCCTATTTTCAAATTTTGGATAGGAAGTAGCATAAGTGCTTGCAGTCCTAATTCAACTCTATTTTAGGACCCTCACACCTATTATAGGCGATCTCTAAAATTGTCCTGCATCATAACCACTCAGTTTGTATCTATTTCAAAAAATAAAAAGTTTAGGTAATGCTTTTGCTATTGCTAGTCAACATCTTCATGCTTTAAAACTTTCTTAAGCGCAAAATATATTTCTTTATTGGTATTTGTTGCTAACCAAGTGAGATGATGCCATTTGATCATCATTGTGGCTATCTTTGAGCATTTCCAACATCATTCAATTCCCAACATCTATCTTCTATAAGATGATATTAGCTTCCGTCCTACCCTTAACAACTATGTTAGGGCACCTGCTTTTAGCGGTCTTCTTTTGATTGGTGATTGGTTAGGTGTTAAGGATATTATGCTTGCTTCAATGGTGTTTATATTGTGGCGTCCACTAGAACCAGTTCAACCATAATTTAGTCTGATCGGTTTGGTATTATTCCCATCTTGGCCTTGTATCTTATTTCATATCTTAATGAAATGATAGATATGCACCCAAAAAAAACGAAATGAGATAGGTCTCTGCCGGTTTGCCCAAAAAATTACAAAAAAAATCATTAGCTTGTTAATTTTGTTCACTAGATCCTACTTCCAATCATTTCTTGTTAACGATTATGAAAAATATAATTATTTTGGAGCCTCCCCTTTGCTTCTATCAATATAGAGATACACGTGTGCCTACCAAAAATATAAAAATATATGCAAATAGCTGTTATTATTGAATTCCTGGACATGTGCTCTTTGAATTTCAGACGTATTCCTAAAGAAAAATCGAGAAGGACATTTGGTATTTTCTTGATGTTGATTCCAACAGTGAAAATGAAAGTTATTACTTTTCTTCTTGATGCCAATTAGGAGAATTGTTATAACCAATAATAGTCCTAATTTAGAGGAATTTATCTAATCAAATTAGAAAATATGAAAAGAAAATCCTCTCTCACCCACGAGAACCGTCATATGCTCTCTCTCTCTCTCTCTCTCTCTCTCTCTCTCTCTCTCTCTGGGGGTGAGGAGAACAGGAGAGATCCACAAACTCTATTTCAAACTTAAAACTAATAAAAACATAATAAATAATATTCTAATCCAATACTAGATTTTTTTACAAACATGTAGCACTAAGTTAATTTTTTTTAAAAAATAGTTAACTTGCTGAACTGATAAGCAAATTAAATATCAATGCAAGTCTTAATTTTAACAACCAAGCTTTAATTTTTTTTTAAAAAAAATACTATATATTTTAAATTGCACTGAAGCAAAATTATTCCAAAATAGCTATAAATATAATAATATACAATTTAACAAGCATGCCAGGAATGGTCTCCCACCCTGATACTGACCAGAGAGATTAGTCTCTTCCAATTTACTTACGAAAAGGTTAGATAGGCTCCACACGGTACATGTATAGGACTCTCTATCTCCCTCACACACACATCAAATCTATGCCCATTTTACATGTCTAATGCTTATAGTGGCCGTAAGAACTTGCAACCAAGCAGACCCTGGAAACTTGAAAGGGACAAGCAGACGCCAGAATGGGCTGCCATGCGCTAATTGCACGCTGAGAACATTTGAGAAACGGTTCAAAGGGGCCTAAGAAGCTGTCAACTTCATCCATGCAAGAGTAGGTGAATGTTTTTATATATTTTTTCATTTTGCCGCTTGGAAAGGAGAACGGTTCTGCGCTGCAGGGTGGCAACCTCCCCTCGTCCAAACCTTCCCCGAACGCATATGTGATTTTAAACTTCAATGGGCGACTCGAAACGTGCCACCTCGCCAATAAGTCATTCAATGGAGAGAGCGGTTAGCTTACCGCCATCCTTTGTGCTTATAAAAACCGATCCCCGGCCTCGGGCTTCTGCTCGCAGGAGAAAGCCTTCTTTTTCTCTCTCTTCTCCTCTCTTTCTATAATCTCTCCTACTTTCTGGAGCTATTCTCTTCCCCATAATGGGGGAAGAAGAAGTAGTTGAGGGGGTTGTGTTGAAAATAGAGATGGGGAATGATGAGAAGGAGAACACCATGAGAGAAAGAGAAAGGGAGGAAGGAGTAGAAGAACAGATGGGCAAAGAGCAGCAGCCCATAAGCACACACTTGAACAGGATTGACTCTCTTGACAAAGAGGCTAACCGGGTCTCCGGCATGCCCGCCTCTTCTAAAGTAAGCACAAACACTGTTAGACTCTCTTCCAACTTCTTACCATGTTGTTACTTCTTTGTACCGCTATATTCACACTTTACAACAAAGGAACTTCCATGGATTCCTTGTTAGTAGTGATAGTTATGTTTTATGTTCTCATCCTGTTTTCAAATGGATATTTTCGGTCTTTTCTTTTACTAAATGGCATTTGGGGGGTGGAACAGGTCCTTTCAATGGCCGTCGTAATGCAGCTGGCTTTTCAAAGCATCGGAGTGGTGTACGGGGACATTGGAACGTCGCCATTGTATGTGTTTGCAAGCACATTTGCAGACAGGGTACCGAGCAACGATGACATAGTTGGAGCTCTATCTCTCATCATATATTCTCTCACCCTCTTTCCCCTCATCAAATATGTCTTCATTGTCCTCTGGGCCAATGACAATGGAGATGGTAAGTTATTGCAAATCGCAAAGCCTTATGATTTTGTAGAATTATTGCTCAAATTGATGAGGTATATTAGGGAGATTGACTTGTTTGTCTTCGACCACAGGTGGAACCTTCGCGATGTATTCCTTGATATGTAGACATTCCAAGGTGAGCGCGATTCCAAACCGGCAAGCAGAAGACATGGATCTCTCTGCTTATAAGCTGCAGATACTCAACAGGCACCTAAAGAGAGCTGAGAAGATAAAACAGGCCTTGGAGAAGAGCAGTTGGGCTAAAACTGGCCTTCTGTCTTTGGCCCTTCTTGGAACATGCATGGTCATTGGTGATGGCATCCTAACTCCTTGTATTTCAGGTTGGTTCCAACGAATTTCCGCACTTCATTATACCTCTCACTCTTTGATAGCTTTTTAATTTTAATTTCTAATTCCGTTCCATATTTGCTAACTTGTTAAGAAAATTTCAATGATGCAGTTCTCTCAGCAATAGATGGAGTGAGGAAAATTGATGCAGGACTAAGCAATGGTAAACTCTTTGAACCTAGCTTTGAATTTTCCTTGTTAACTCTTTCTACTGAATCTTTCTTGTAGGTAGGAGTCCTGCAGTGTGTTCTAATTAGTATTGTTTAATGGTGATGGTATCTCAGATGTTATTGCGATGATATCGGTGGCCATACTGGTGGCTCTTTTTGCCATTCAAAGGTTCGGGACCGACAAAGTGGGGTACACATTTGCCCCTTTGATCGTTACGTGGTACTTGTTCATAGGGACCATCGGAATCTTCAATTTCATGAGGCATGATTCAACAGTATTAAAGGCTTTCAACCCCATCTACATCATCTCATACTTCAGGAGGGATCCTAAGGAGGCCTGGATCTCTCTTGGAGGAGTTGTGCTCTGCATGACAGGTATCTTCTCCTTGCAGTATATGAGTGAATTATATCCTCAAAACTTGTTCTGTTCTCAAATGGTTATTGCTTTTTAATGGAACAGGAACTGAGGCCATGTTTGCTGATCTTGGTCACTTCTCAGTTAGATCGATTCAGGTTTGACATCTCTTCATTGCAACCTTAGCTTCTGAACGGATTATTCAGAAGATGTTCAGCCATTCTAACATTGTTTTCTTCTTCTTTCTAGATTGCATTCGCTGGATTGATATACCCTTGCTTAATTTGCGCTTATGTGGGACAAGCTGCCTACCTCTCTAATGTTCCAACTGACGTATCGGATGCCTTTTACAAGTCTACTCCTGGTACGCCCTCTGTTGCTTCATTTGGTGGTATAAAATCGGTGCTAGAACTTGGATACACAAGGAGCATCTCTCTTAAATCCTCCGTCTGTTGCCTCGATGTGTTGCAGAATGTGTGTACTGGCCAATGTTCGCTGTCGCCGTCTTGGCATCAATCATCGCAAGTCAAGCCATGATCTCTGCCACATTTGCAATAGTGAAGCAGTCCATGGCTTTGGGCTGCTTCCCTCGAGTGCGAGTCATCCACACCTCCCACAAGCATGAAGGCCAGGTCTACATTCCTGAGATAAATTTCCTCCTAATGTTTGCCTGCGTCATGGTCACCGCCTCCTTCAAAGAGACGACTAAAATTGGAAATGCTTATGGTAATAGTTTGCTTCGTATATCAATCTCTGGCAAGTATAATATTCTTGGTCAGCTCTCAAATTGACCATGTCTTTCCCAATTCACAGGGATTGCAGTGGTTGCAGTGATGATCGTTACATCCTCCCTTCTCGTCCTAATAATGCTGATGATATGGCAAACCAGCCTTATGCTTGTGGCCCTATTTGTTCTTGTGTTTTTCTCCTTTGAGTTCCTCTACTTCTCTTCAGTGCTCTACAAATTCAGCAAAGGGGGTTACCTTCCGCTCTCCTTTGCTGCAATGCTCTTCTTCGTCATGTATGTGTGGCATTACGTGCAGTCGAGGCGTCATGCATTTGAAGTAGAACAAAAGGTCTCGACCCAATACCTGCACAACCTCGGTTCCAACCTCGGTATCTCACGGGTGCCCGGCGTCGGGCTCCTCTATACCGAGCTGACCCGGGGGATCCCTGCCATATTTCCTCACTTCCTTACCAACCTACCGGCAATTCACTCTGTGCTGATATTTGTCTCGGTCAAGTACCTGCCTGTGAACAGGGTCATGGCCGACGAGCGGTTCTTGCTGAGAAGAGTGGGACCTAAAGACTACAAGATGTATCGTTGTATTGTGAGGTATGGATACCGAGATCGACGTGTAGGGAATGAGGAGTTTGAGCGCCTGCTCATGGAGCATCTCAAGTCACTCATTCGGATGGAGAATTGGAAAGAAGATGGCAAAGGAAATGCAGAGGCAGAGGAGGAGATCAGGTTCTTGGAGAGTTCCTGGACCTCAGGAGTGGTGTACTTGTTGGGTCACAGTGAGGTGAAAGCTAGTGAGGATTCGGGATTGTTAAAGAGGGTGGTTGTCAACTACGTATATGATTTCTTGAGGAGGAATTTCAGGCAGGGATTCGTCGATCTGCAGATACCCAACAAGAACTTGCTGCAAGTAGGCATGAATTACTACATTTGATGAAACTGATCATCCTGCAAGAAGATTCGAGCCAACTCTCAGGCATCGTAACGCTTTTTGACAACATCAATGCTGACTGCAGTGTAAGTAATCACTGTGATGCTGCATGCAGCTTGAACCAAAACTGTGGCTTCCTTTGTATAGATAGAGACAGTATGAATGGCAAAACTTAATGTAAACCAGGTAGCATGAACCTGCAGTTCAAATATATGAGATACAGCAGTTGCAGTGTACACCTCATAGGGCTAAGTTAGCTAATATAATGCAATAGAGTTCAGTTTAGAGCTTAAACAAATAACGTTGGTCGAAAGAACTAGAGTCTTCAATTCTTTTCTGAACAATGCTTGCACACTCGCTAAGGGAAATATACATCTATAAGCAGGTAAGTGGTTAACCATGCAACCTATTTCAGTTTAAGACACAATGTTAGAATGGTTATCAAGCAATTGAGATGGCATGCACCAGATACTGAATTGCAAATTGTGGGGTTTGTGGTATTACTTGTTGGCAAACAAAGACATTTTTTCGGCTATGAATACAAGATAAATTACAGAACAAGAGCTTCATTGGATAATGATAGAATGGTTACCCAGCAACGGAGAGGCCGGAAATTGAATTGCAAATTGTGGGGTTTGTGTTATTATTTGTTGGCAAATAAAGACAGGCTTCCCGACTATGAATACAAGATGAATTACAGAACAAGTCCTTCACTGCATAATCACTCCGCAATAATATTAATACCTTACTGCCGATCACAATTGCTTACAGTTTCAGAAGCTAAAAGAAACAGTATGCTTTTGTAGTGGCTCTACTCAGAATCAATAGTTAGATGAAGTAATAAATGTACTTTGAGAGAAGTGCAACAATTGTATAACATAAGAAGGGAAACATACGATTGAGCATTTTTTTTAAGACTAGCAAGTTATAGTACTCAATGAGCCTGGATAAAGCTCTACCTTCCAGGTGCAACTTCTGCCTGCAGTGACAAAAGGAAGACTAAGTCAGAGTAGAAGAAACAACATAAAAATAAACTCCAAATTTGTGGCTTGACATGATATAGCAAACTACAGGTCCAATAACCTCCTGTTGGGATTGGAAACAACCTACTTGATTATCTCCTAAGAAGGCAAAATGAATAATCACAAGCAATCCAAGCAAATTAGGATATCGAGTTTATGCATTCTTGTAAGTTGTACGCAACCATAGCCTAACTAACATCTCTAAACCTCTCCGATATATCAAAGTAAGGCTTTTGCAATTTGAGCTTATCAATGATTCCCACACAATAGCGGCAGTCCCTTATGCCCTCAAATGGATCGATAAACCCTCCGCACAACCTCATGCTATCCTGATTAAACCTTGTAATGGCTAGTAAACTGGGCCAGTCCACTTGATCGGCCCAAATGATTCGGCTAAAAAGAAAAAAAAAATTGACGTGCGTGCCGCATGCACGTGCGAGGAGGAAAGAGGACTCCCAATAGGAGCCATCTTCCTTCTGAGTTTGTTGGATGGAATCCGACTGTAGACCAAATTCTAGTCATGACTAAGCTCTATTGAGAACTCCTCTCATCGCCACTTCCACCCCACCAGAGAACCCAACACCTGATCGAAGCCATCGTCAAAATTCTTGGGTTTATTCTCCAAGCCCCAGTCGCTACCAACATTGTTGCTACTGCAAATCATCGTCGAAGGCTGGGTTAAGAATTCAGAAACCTTTAATTGGCTTTTCTCTCCTTTATCTGTGGCCCTTAGAAGTCCGATTTCGGCCGGTGATCGCCAGATTTTTTGCAAAAAAGAGTGATGTCCTATTTTCTCTGTTTCGATAGGCTGACCCCTATTTTCTTCTCAATTCTGACTATTTCTACCACCGAGGTTTTCCTTTGGTCCCTCGCAGTGGCTAGAAGCCATGGCCAAAGTTTCGGCTAGTGGAATGTCACAGATTTCATGATCCAAGGGGTTAAAAGCTTGCTTTGACCGATTTTAGCGTTGTCGGTTGCCTATTGCCGTCGGGCACCTATTGACCGGTCGTGGGTCCCTAAACCCCTAGGCACCACCCGCAGCCACCCTCTATCTGTTCCTCTTCTCAGGTTAGAGAGAGAAGCTTGTTCTCTCTCTTTACTTTCTCTCTTTTACCCATCCTTTCTTACTTTTTTTTTGTCTACCTAGACTTTCTCTCTCTATTCTTTTATTAGAGGTGTTGGATCTGGCAAAAGACTCCTCCGAGTGATTGTGGATTGATTCTAGAGAAGAGCCCTGATCTATGATCATCAGGCGGTGTAACAATCTCCACCTTAATCCTTGTCAGACACCGTTAGATTTGGTTATCCCAATATCTGTTGAACCATCTTTACCCTAATCTGAGTATGATCCGATGAAATCACCTTGATCAGACCGACCGGGATGCTGGGTACTCCCGCTTGGTTAGCCTTATGTGGGTGTTAGAATTCAGAATTTTATTTTTAAATAATTATAATAAAATTTTAATAAAAAATATTTTTTTAATATTAGACTCTGAGAGGAATTTTGGAATTAACTAGCTCGATTAGTTGGATTGCGCTCGTAAGGTAAGTACTGTAACTCTTTTCTAGATTTATAGAAAATTATTAAATATTTTCTATATGAAATTATTCATGATTTATAAATTGATGCATAGTACTTAATTATGGATAATATTATATGACTCATGATTCAAAGTGTTGATTTTGATACGGATTATATCCTATTGATATTGATATTGCATACTTTTAAGAATTTTTCAATTTCGAATATGACATATATTTTTTTAAAAAAAGTTTTGATTTGAAATGGTTTTGGGCCCACAGTCATACTATGTTTTGATACCCTACCAGTGGGGATTATGCATTAGCAGTTCGATACCCTGCTAGTCCAGATTATACGTTGGTACTTCGATACCCTGCCAGTAGAGGATTATATGTTGGTAATTTGTTATCCTACAATTGACGTTATACAGTGGCACTTGAATGTGATCATAGTTTATGAATATCAAAATGAACTTGATGTTTTGAAAGAAATTAATTTTTTAAATTAAATTTGAATTTGAAATGACTAGATACTATTTAGATTTAGTTTTGAATTGATGTAAGTTGCATGCTTATTTTCAGCATATTACTAATTATTTTATTAGTTAATTTATCTAACTAAGGTGTTCATTGCTTGCTGGATTGTCTGTCCTATTATTTTATATTTTACTATTTTGACAAATTTGAAGAACTAGCTTGACCTGGGAATTTGTTATGGGAGAGCGACTCGAGATAGAAATTTGACAAATATTATCTTGGATTAGGGTTTATTTAAGTTGATGCAATATTTTAGAATATTGTTGGAATTATGATATATTTAAATTTTAAAAATAGTTATTTAAATAAAGTTTGGAAATTATTATTTAAATTTATTCTGCAGTTTGTTTATGATATCATTTTGAGATATCTTGCATGCTTGTGGAAAGAGTTTTCTATGAGTATGTGGCGGTTACTGATGAGAGCACAAAAGTGCGATCTACACGCTGCTTAAATTAGTATTACTGCTAACATATAACGATAAAATCACTAAGTTAATATTATATTTTTGTTTGGCACAGGTTAGTATAAATTAAAGTTACAATGCGCATTTAGTACAGATTGGATGTAGAAAAATGCACAACCCAGGCCGCGCACGCTCAACTTCGACATGGTATGATCGAACCCACCATTCATCCAGCATACTTGCACTCGAGGGACACATGGTAGTCATCCGGTGTCCGTTTCGAGTCCGTGATCCCACGCCCCGTTGATCATGATCTTCCAACGCTCCTAACCTGTCGTAGCCCAAAGAAGGAAGCAGAGTCCGCATTCATCTTCCACGTCTCAGCTTCCTTCCCAAATCAACATCGTGTGATCCGTCTTCCTCCATCCGACTGCAAGCATGATCTCAGCCTTCCGGAATCCCTCCGCATCCCAGCCGCTCGTGAAGCCCCGTTGATCGCGATCTCCCTGCATCGCATCTGCCCTCTTGCTCCTCCCAGCGATCCCGAGAGATCACGTGTGATCTCAGCATCCAACCTTCAACATCTCAGCAAGGCGTGATCCCAGACACCATCCCCAACTCCTTCCATTTCCGCATCCAAGCATCTGCGGCATCTTCTTCTTCTGCTCGTCCCAGCACATTCACAGCAGCGGAATGGCAACCCAATCATCCGGATCCATGTCTCAGCCTTCCCACGGATCACGCGTTCGTTCCGAGTCCGCGTCCCAGCCAGCTTTCGGAGCTCCCATAATCCATCGATTCCGTGGCCAGCTAGATCGGCATTCCACATCTCCTCCCTTCTCGGATCAGCCTCTCAGCATTCCGTGGCCAGCCAGATGGGCATCCATGTCCTTCCTCCCGTTGATCCTGCAATCAACTCTCCTCCGCGTTCCCAGCCTTCCGTGCGTGATTCTAGTGCCCGTTCCCCCTCCTCTCCACGTGAAATCAAGGGACCCATGGCTGGCTTCAAGGCTCTGGCGATCTATAAGAGGACGGAAGGAGAAGGGGAGAAGGGAGAGAAGCTCACAGCCGGGAAAGAAAAAAATAGAGCCATGCTCCGTTTTTGAAAGAAGGAAAAGAAATTCCGAGAAGAAGGAAGAAAAAAAAGAAAAAATATATATTTTATTTTTTTTAGTTTTCACCGAGAGGGGTTACTTGTTCCCTTGTTTTCAATTTTTTTTTTCTTCTTACTTTTGTAAGCATTTTTCTTTTTATGCAATCTATCAAATTTTTTTTTATGCAATCCATGTTATAGGTTTTGTTTAATTTCTATTTTTTATGCAATCTATCAATTTTTCTTTTATGCAATCCATGTCTAAGTTTTAATTTAATATTCTGCAATTTATATTATGCATTTTGAAATTCTTATTTTAATTGCAAAGTTTTTTTTTTTTTTTTCCTTTGTTTATTTTTGAGTAGAAAACTAGCTCTGTTTGGTTAGAGATTAATCAAATATCCTCAAAAAATTGTCTTAATATATATATATATATATATTGCCATAAATCTTAATGGAGTTTATATTCTTTATTTGTGTGCTCCAATCGCCTCCCTATGGATCGACCTCCTACAACTACTATTCATCGAATAGAGGATGGTAAGAGTAAAAAAATAATATTTGTTTGTTGGTTAAGATTTTGACAACAACATCCTTTTTAAGTAATCCTCAAGTCTACAAGAGAATAGCTGACAACAGTTGTTGTGACCCTTGGCTCACGATCTTATGTCGGGGACATGATAATTAATATAGTATCAGAGCATAAGTAGATAAATTGTAACACATAGAGCCAAACATAGGATCAATGTAGGTGGGTAGACACTAAGGATATTGGGACGTACAACTATGTTGATTAAAAAATAAATTATTCGAAGAATTGAGACAACTTATTCGAGGATTTTTAAATTAAAAAATATATATTATATATTATATATTTGATACTTTTGGGTCTTTTTGTTCAAAGGTATTTAGTAAATTCAATGAATGTTGGTGGTTTATAAGTTAGAGTTATGTAGTGAAAGCATGGTGAACTGAATTACTTTAAAACTAGTCATCTACGATAACTTTGATTCAAGAGATGTTATAATTTGATTTGGAAGAAGTATCCCCAACTCTTTGAAGACTCAAATACGAAAATTTCATTGGAGAAACTTTTTTTAGGGGAGGAGAATGTAACACTTAGTAAACTAGGCCTAGTCCACTTGACCGGCCCATAAGATTGGGCGGAAACAAAATTGATGCACGTGCAACACACGTGCGAAAGGGAAGAGGACTCCCTAATGGGAGTCTTCTTACTCCCAAGCTTGTCAGACGGAAGCCAACTCTGGGCTAGATTGTAGTCATAACCAAGCTCTATTTAGAGCTCCTCTCGTCACCCCTTCCACCCCACCGAAGAACTCAAGCTTAACAAAGTCGTCGATAGAATTCTTGGGTGTTTCTCTCCGAAAGTCGGCCGCTACAAATGTTGTTGCCGCTCCCAATCATCGTCCAAAGCCAAGTAAGAAGCTGGCAACCTTTGATTGGCTTTTCTCTTCTTTTTTCCATGGCCCTAAGAAGCTCGGTTCCAGTTGGTGATCGCGGGATTTTTGGCTAAAAAATGAGATGCCCTATTTCCCCTATTTTAGTAGGCTGCCCCCTATTATTTTCTTGATTTTGCTACCACCAATGCTCATCACCGGAGTCTTTCGCCAATCCCTCATGATGGTTGGAAGCCATTGCTAGAGCTCCGGCCTCATAGATTCCATGATCCAAGGGGTTGAAACCCCAATTTTTAACAGCTTTAGCACAAACGGCTGCCTGTTACTGTCGATCACCTATTGGTCGGCCATTGGTCCCAAGACCCCAAGGCACCACCTGCAACCACCCTCTCTCTCTCTCTCTCTTCCTCTTTCTTGGTTAGAGAGAGAAACTTGTTCCCTCTCTCTTTCTCTCTCCTTCTCTCTGTTCCCCAACCTCTCTTTTTACCTGGACTTTCTCTCTGTACTCTCTCATTAGAGGTGTGGGTCTCCTCCTAGTGATTTTAGATTGACCTTGATGAAGAGCCCTAATCTATGGTCATCGGACGGCGTGCCAGTTTTCACCTTGGCTCTATCCATATACTGTTAGATTTGACTATTTTGATCTTTATTGAACCAATTGTACCATAGTTTGAGCATGATCTGGTGAAATCATCTTGATTGGACCGACCAGAATGCTGGGCACTCCCACTTTGTCATCCTTATGAGGGTGCTAGATTTAGAATTTTATTTATAAAATAATTATGATAAAATTTTAATAAAAATATAATTTTTGAATATTAGGTTCTCAGAGGGATTTTCAAAATTAATTGTATCGGTTAGTTAGATTGCACTTGCAGGGTAAGCAATGTAACTCTTTTTTTAGATTTATTGATAAATTATTAAATATTTTTTTATGGAATTATTTATGATTTTTGAATTGATTCATAGTACTTTAATTATTGGATATGCCCTTGCCTAGAATATTAAATGACTCATTATTGGAAATGTTGATTTTGATATGTATTATGTTGGATTGATTTTGATATTGTGTAGTTCAAAAAAAAATTTGATTTGGAACATGAGATATATTTTTTAGAAAAAGAGTTTTGATTCAAAAAAAATTGGACTTGCAGACAAACTATATTTTGATACCTTATCAGTGAGATTGTATGTCGGCATTTCGGTACCCTACTAGTAGAAATTGTACGTTGGCACTTTGACATTCTGCTGGTGGAGGTTGTATGTTGGCACTTCGATACCCTACCAGTGGGGGGGCTATATGTTAGCACTTTGGTACCCTACCATTGGTGGTTATGCAATAGCATTTTGATGCGGTCATAGTTCATGGTTGTCAAGATGAACTTGATATTTTGAAAGAAATTGATTCATGAACAAAATTTGAATTTTAAAATACTTGGATAGTGTTTTTTAGTTTTAGATTGATGTACTTTACATGCTTATTTTTATCATATTATTTATTATGTTTATTGCCTGAATTATCTAGCTAAGGTATTTGTTGATTACTGGGTTATCTAACTCGTTATTCTATGTTCTATGGTTTTTTAGATTTGAAAAACTAGTTTTACCATAAGATTCGTTATAAGAGAGCAACTAGAGATAGAATTTTAACAAACATTATCTTAGATTAAGGTTTAAATTGATGAAATATTTTAGAATATTTTGAAATTGTGCCAAAGGGCTGAATTTTACTTTCTTCTGTCTTCTGTCTGTGGCCATTTTGAGGTCGACTCGACTTGTGTTGGGGTCGACTCATGCTCGGTAGAAGTCGTCTCATGATTCTTCAAGGTCAACTCATCCACTATAAAAGCTCCCAAAACTCTTCAAAAAACTTCTCCAACTTTAAGATTTGTTCTTCTAGACATCTCCATGCTTCTCTATCCTTCCAACCTCATTGAGCTCCCTATGAAACAAATTAACTACTCCAAGAACACAAGATCATTAGTACCATACTCAATTATTTGGTCCTCATCAAAATCAATCCATTGGATCAATAATCTCTTCTTTTTTGATGATGCCAAAATATTAAGTATATGCAAAATAAAGCATATTGTGTTTCTAGGATTTTTGCATACTTAATTCATTTATGTCAAGCATGAAATAAACAAATATATATCTTAAGAACATACTTCATAAATGCTTCATAAAATATTCAAATTACCTCAAGATAATATATATTCAATTAAACATATACTCAACTTATTCTCTCTCCCCATTTTGACGGTATCAAAGAGTTACATTTTAAAATTTAGAGGATGTCAAGAAAATTGTAGCAACTTCAAGTTTATCCCACTAAGATTTTAGGGTAATTGAAGAGCTAAAGGATACAAGTAAGAAAGATCATATTTAGAGCTTTAATCAAATTTTAAAGCATTTTGGGGTCAAGAGATAGTTTCCTTCAAAAATTTCAAACTTAGCAATACTTAACTTTCTCTCTCCCCCATTTCATTAAATTAGAGCTATTCAAGATAAATTTTATTGGTGCTAGAAAATATCAAATATAGGAGTTGTGATTTCATTTATGATTAGAGAATATGATGCATCAAGCAAATAGCAACCTTCGAATTTTACAAAGTGTATCAAAACAATTTTCAAATTTAAATTTCAGATAAGGCTTATTTGAGAGAATCACTTTTCATTTTTTCATATGTTTAGCATTCTCTCTCCCCCTTTAATTTTCTTTCTCCCCCTTAATTGATCATTCCTTTTAAAGTTTTAAAATTTGTGAGTAGTTTCCAATGAAACTTTCAGATTTAATAATTTGAGACAAGTATTTTCTATACAATGTAATTCAACTTGATTTAATTTTTTTATTTCAAATTATAGTATAACTTAAGTCATTAGGTTTAAGATTACCATGATATAGAAATACATATTTCAAATCATTAATAATATATGATTTCAATTCACTAATAATATTTGTAAATCTTTCTCACAAGATCGGCATTAGTATATGATTTTTCTAATGATTTCAAATCACTAATAATATTTGTAAATTTGAAAATATTTTAAAAATAGATTCATATAATTTTATTTTAAACATTTCATAATTTTGTGCTAGCATATTAACTTTTGATTCTTTCACTTTATTTGTTCCTTCATAAATTATTTCCAATTTATCCCTATTTTTTTAACAAAATACATGTACAAATTCTATTAAATTCATTTTCATTAAGTACACAATAAAGTATATTCATTACCTTTGCATTCAATTGAGCTAATTTATTTCCATTATTATCCCATTCACTTTCATGTTTAAGAATCTGAACTCCATTAAATAATTCTTAAGTAAAGCTAATTTGAATTTTAGTATGCACAGCAAAATGAGTGATAAATAAATGCACAAGATGGGAACAAGCAAAAAATACAAACATAAAGATTTTATAGTAGTTTGAAGCCAAATTCAGCTCCTACATCAACTTCCCAAGACTTTTTTCTTGAAAATTTCACTATAATCTATGACCAAGATTACAGCTCCGTTGCTTTTCAGGCTCACAACAAATTCAGTTGATTTTTTTTGGCAATTAACCAAAACCAAACTATTTTGCTGGTACAACAAAACCAACCCCGAGTTTTAACACCTAGGAACTCCTTACTTCCAAGTTTAGGAAAACTTAGTTCATTTTTTAGAATAATCTACT
Organism: Phoenix dactylifera; assembly: GCF_009389715.1. Lineage (NCBI taxonomy): Eukaryota > Viridiplantae > Streptophyta > Magnoliopsida > Arecales > Arecaceae > Phoenix > Phoenix dactylifera. The sequence continues at coordinate 19,973,359 of NC_052405.1, forward strand.
GTGACCTAGCTGTTTCACAGGTACAGCTAAACTTTGCAAGGTAGCTTATTTTTTATGGTGTCAACCACACCAAAACCCATCACAGATTCTCTAATCTTGTGAAAAAAAATGATAGTAATATCATTGTAACTCGAGTTTGATTGCTCTGAAAGTTGGGATCTTGGTGAATGGAAGTGAGCCCTTTCCCTTTCTCTTCCTTGCTTGCTCTTCATATTATGATGGAAATCAATGATTGGAAGTTGAAGTTATCTCTAAATATTTGGAAGCTCTCTTTGGTGAGTAGAGGCTTTGAATGGCCACTTCTCCAATTGATTCTTAAGTTGAAGCACTAGAAGTGGCGGTTGACTTGCATTCCTTCTCCTTTACCTCATTCACTCAATCTCCTTAATCCATCTTTCTTCTCCACCTCAATTTGGAAGCATTTATAGCTTGAAAATTGTTGGAGAGCCGTATTTGGCCATTGGAGAGGTTGAAATAGCCGTTGGGAGTAAAAACAATTGTTCTGATTTTGCAAAAAAACTAGTTATTACTGTTGTCAGACACAGACAGATCGACTTAACTTCTTCAAGAGTCGACTTGAGAAAGTGTTCATTTTTGTTGTTCTCAGTCTTTCACCTGTGGTCACTATAGGGTCGACTTGTGATCTTCTAAAGTTTGCTTGCGAAAGGGGTTGTTTTTTCTACCTTCTCTTTTGTAATGGCCATTTTAAAATCAACTCGACTCATGCTCGGCAGGAGTCGACTCATGATTCTTTAGGGTCAACTCTTTCACTATAGAAGCTCCCAAAACACTTCAAAAATCTTTTTGGAATTTGTTCTTTTTAGCTTCTCCATACTTCTCTATCCTTTCAATCTTATTGAGTTTCCTATAAAACAAATTAACTATTCCAAGAATACATGATCCTTAGTATCATACTTAAATATTTTTTTCTCATCAAAATCAATTCGTTCGGTCAACAAAATGGATAAATTGTAACACATAGAGCCAAACATAGAATGAGCATAGGTGGGTAGGCACTAGCGATATTGGGACGTACAACTATCTTGATTATAGAATAAATTATTCAAAGAATTGAGACATCTTATTCGAGGATTTCTAAATTAAAAAAATATCGTATATTATCTATTTGATGCTTTTGGTTCTTTTCATTAAAAGACATTTAGTGAATATAGTAAATATTGGTGGTTTAAATTAGAATTGCGCGGCAAAAGCGTGGTGAACTTCATTATTCTGAAACTAGTCAGATACGATAACTTTGATTTGAGAGATGTTATGACTTGATTTACAAGAAGTGTTTCCAACTCCTAGAAGACTCAGGTATGAAAATTTTTTGGACAAAATTTTATTTTTAGGGAGGCAAAATGTTACGAAATTTTATTTTCAAGGGACAATAATGTAATATGGTGCTCTCGAAAAATTGCTCTCCCAAGTGCAGGAAAATCGCACAAGTAGTATAACTCGGAAATCCGAGGTCGATTCCTCAGGAAATGATCTATAGATTATTAGCATAATTTTTAGATGTAATTTTTTTCAATAAACTTATAGATTAAGATGATGTTTTGCAAATAGAAAATAAATCACTCAATAGAGAATCGAAGTTAGGATAGATTAAGATGGTGTAGGAATCCAGAATCTCCTTTGATAATATCAAATTCATGCGATAAATTCTATGATTCTTTTGTTTTCTTTAAGAATTATAAGTAGATAAAATTTAATTATGGAGTGTGTTCTTGATAACATGAATTCTTTTTTTAAGCATTCAACATGCCTTATAACGTCAACGATGAATCAAATAATCGAGGAAGACATGTATCAATAAGCATAAATCATAAAAGAATTTTCAACATATAAGAATCATGACTTAATCAAAAGATAAATCATTTTGTGGAGTGATTGATTAAAACCCCATTTGATTTTGATGAGCTCAAAGCATTTGAGTATATCTTGTGATTACTAATGAATTCAATTGAGTGTTTCAGTAAAAATCCTGTCCAAGTGTCTCTAGATTTGGTTCATAGTATTTTGGATAAGGTAAGAAGTCTGCTGAACCAAAGTCTGAGACTCGAGTCGACTCCCGAGTATCACGAGTCGACTCCAAGCGTATCAAGTTCACTGGCACGAGCTCGAGTCGACTCCAGATCAGTACGAGTCGACTCCGACTGAGAACAAACAGAAGGACAGAAAGCTTCATCTCAGAACCTGTCAACGAGTCGACTCCTGAAGTGCGCGAGTCGACTCCAATGTTCACCGAGTCGACTCCAGAAAAGTAAGAGTCGACTCCAAGCAGTCACAGGCAGAAAAGTCAGAGAACGATTTTCGGACTCTGAGATTCGAGTCGACTCCCGCAATACGCGAGTCGACTCCGAGACTGAGCGACCATCGACAGACAGAAAACCATGTTACTGCCTCTGAGATTCGAGTCGACTCCAAGGACAGTCGAGTCGACTCGAGTGGACAAAGTTCAAAATTGGATCCACGGACTTCAGTGGATGAGCCGACACCAAAATTGCCAGGTCAGCTCCAGAAGTTGGCGAGTCGACTCCGGGTCAAGACGAGTCGACTCCCAGTCGTGACGGCAACTTTAATTCAAATTTGGAACAGTTGCCGAGTCGACTCCGGAAAAGCTTGAGTCGACTCCCGCTACAGCCGAGTCGACTCCTGATCGCGCGAGTCGACTCCAACCCACCAACGGTCATATTGTCAGGCTGCGCAGAGTGTGCAGAATGGCCAGAAAAAGCAGAGTAACGGCTAGTTTCCGTGGGGGTTGGCTTAAATAGCCACAGAGGACTGTAGCAAGGTAGAGAACAGATATTCCACTCCAAGCATTCAAGTTTTCAAGCTCTCCAAGTGCTCTTAAACGAAAAAGGGGAGATCTGCATTTACTGCTCCAACAACTTCTTCCCAACAATCAAAGCTTCCTCCTCCTGCATTCAAGTCGACCACTCTTTCAAGAGGAGACCGGAGTTCCAGAAGCCATACCTCTTCACCAGCTTAAAAGCGTTTGAGGGCTTCTAACTCCTTTACGATTATATTGTTTTAAATCTGCTTTTTGAGAAGCTATTTTCTGTTTTCTTCTATCTCTTGTATTTACTTGATTCAATCGGGGGATTGAATCAAGGGGTTTAAGGTTGGTTGGTGAGCCAAGTTAAAACCAACGTGTGTAAGGGTTTGATTGTGAGCCCGGAAAAACAATCGGGGTTGGTTCTAGTCGGTGAGCCTGGAAAAACCGACCGAGTTCGTTGTGAGCTCGTAAAACAACAAGTTTGGTTGTGAGCTTGCAAAACAACCGGCTGTAATCCAAGGGGGTTATAGTGAAATTCCCAAGTGAGACTTGGGGAGTGGACGTAGGAGCAAGGGTTAGCTCCGAACCACTATAAAACTTTGTGTTTGTAGTGCATTGTCTCTCATCTTCTTCCCCGCACATTACTCACAGCACTAGGCTTTAATTAAATAACTTGCTATAGTTTTTAATTAATCATCCACAAAGTTTTAATTAGCCAAATTATTTTAAAAACCCAATTCACCCCCCCCTCTTGGGTTGTCTATCTGGGCAACAAGTGGTATCAGAGCCAAAAACTCTTCCACTCAAGAGTTAAAAGATCAAAATGACAACCCCATTTGGATCTTCTCACATTGAGGGTCAGTCCACCCAAAGACCCCCTTTCTTCAATGGATCTGACTACTCATACTGGAAGGCTAGGATGAGAATATTCATCCAAGCCCAAGACTATGAGATGTGGTCCATTGTAGTAAATGGGCCATACATCCCATCCATTTACGTAGATGGTGTTAAGGTACCTAAACTAGAAATGGACTGGGATGAACATGACATGAGGAAGGCACAATTAAACTCTAAAGCAATGAATGTCTTCTATTGTGCCTTAGACCGTAATGAATTCAATAGGATTTCAACTTGTAATTCAGCAAAAGAAATTTGGGACAGACTTGAAGTGACCCATGAGGGCACGAATCAAGTCAAGGAATCCAAAATAAACATCTTGGTTCATAAATATGAACTATTTAAAATGGATTCAAATGAAACAATCACATCCATGTTCACTAGGTTTACTGATATTGTCAATGGTCTAAAAAGCCTTGGCAAGAACTATACTAACAGTGAGCTTGTCAGGAAAATCCTTCGGTGTCTACCGAGGTCGTGGGAAGCTAAAGTGACAGCAATCCAAGAAGCCAAGGACTTGAACAAGCTACCACTTGAGGAGCTTCTTGGATCCCTCATGACGCACGAGCTCACCATGAAACAACACAACGAGGAAGAGTCCTCCCATAAGAAAAAGGTAATAGCCCTTAAATCTACTTCTTCTAACAAGGACTTGTCTTGCAGCAGCAGCAGTGAAGAAGAAGAAGATGAGGAAGATGGTGGTGAGGCTCTTCTTGTGCGCAAGTTCAAGAAATTCATCAACCACAAGAAGTCCTATCATCAAAGGAGAGGCCCCTCAAATTCCTACCGCAAAGACAAAGGTAAGGAAAGGAAAAATGAGGGGATTGGTTGTTACGAGTGCAAGAAGCCGGGTCACATAAGAGCGGAGTGCCCCTTACTGAAGAAGGGGAGTAAGTACAAGAAGAAAAAGGCACTTGTCACTATCCTATCGGACTCCGACTCATCATCCTCCTCATCAGATGATGAACAAGAAGAGAAGGCCAATTTCTATTTCATGGCCAACGAAAACGAGGTAACTTCCGACACGCATCCTGATTTTTCTTTTGATGAACTTTATGATGCATTTAATGAATTAATGGTAGAATATAAGGCTATAAATCTTAAGAATAAAGAACTGAAAATAACTAATCAATCATACCTACATAAATACGATAAATTAGTTAAGGATAAGGATTTAATCACCAAAGAAAATATAGAACTTAAAACAAGCAACCAACTTTTAACTCAAAAGACCAACACCTTAACTAAAGAAAATGAAAAACTAACTAAGGAATTTTCAGAACTTAAAAAATATAAACAAACCGTAGATAAGGATCTTACTAAAGAACTTAATGATCTAAAAGCCGAAAATCAGACACTAACTAAAGAACTTAACAAATACAAACCCTTAGTTGAAAGATTTACCTATAGTTCTGAAAAATTAAACATGATACTAAATAGTCAACGTGCAGTGTTTAATAAAGCCGGTTTAGGATATAAACCAAGAAATAAGCAAAAACTTCTTAGTAACTTCTTTGTTAAAACTGGGAAAACAAAAACTAAGAAAATAACCTGCTTTTGTTGTGGTACAGTAGGCCATAAAGCAAATGTATGTAATTTTAGGAAAAGTAAAACTAAAAGAAAAATTAAAAGGGTATGGGTTCCAAAAGGAACCAACTTGACTAACCATGAAGGACCCAAGAAAACTTGGGTACCTAAGATGACATGATTTGCTTGTGTAGGAGTGTCTTGCAACCAAGGTCAACAAAAATTGCTGGTATTTGGATAGTGGCTGCTCAAGGCACATGACGGGTGATAAAGACCAATTTTTCACCCTTGAAGCTAAGAAGGGAGGTGCTGTGACGTTTGGAGACAACAACCAAGGTCACATCATTGGTATTGGTAAAGTTCAAATCACCCCTTCTACTTTTATAGATAATGTTAGATATGTTGATGGTCTTAAGCATAACTTGTTAAGCATCAGTCAATTATGTAATAAAGGATATGATGTTATGTTTAAACCATCACTATGTATTATAACAAATCCTAATGATAATAGCTTAGTTTTTAAAGGGATTAGACGTGGAAATGTATATGTTGTAGACCTAGAAGATCTTGCAAAACATAATCAATGTCTAGTTGTAAATGAAACTAAAGATAATGATGCTAGTTGGTTATGGCACCGTAAGTTAGGTCATGCAAGCATGGACACAATAACTAAATTAGTTAAAAGAGACTCCGTGATAGGTTTGCCAAAATTAAAATTTGAAAAGAACAAAATATGTGAAGCATGTCAATTTGGCAAACAATCTAGGAACTCTTTTAAATCCATAAAATGTGTCTCTACCTCTAGGCCTCTAGAATTATTACACATGGACCTATTTGGTCCAACTAGAACAACAAGCCTAGGTGGAAATAAATATGGTCTAGTCATAGTAGATGATTACTCTAGGTACACATGGGTCATGTTTCTAGCACATAAGGACCAAGCATTTTTAATGTTTAAAAAGTTCCATAAGGAAGTAACAAATGCTAGAGAGTCTTCAGTCATAGCCATTAGAAGTGACCATGGTACCGAATTCGAAAATCAATTATTTGATGAATTTTGTAGTAAAAAGGGGATAACCCATAATTTTTCTGCACCTAGGACACCACAACAAAATGGAGTTGTGGAAAGGAAGAATAGAACTCTAGAGGAAATGGCTAGAACGATGTTATGTGAAAGTAACCTCCCTAAGTACTTTTGGGAAGAAGCCATTAATACTTCTTGCCATATATTAAATAGAGTTTTATTAAGACCCATTATAAAGAAAACACCTTATGAACTGTGGAAAAACAGAAAACCAAAAGTTAACTATTTTCATGTTTTTGGATGTAGGTGTTTTGTACATAATAATGGGAAAGATAATCTAGGGAAATTTGATCCTAAATCTGATGAAGGAATATTCCTAGGTTATTCTACAACTAGTAAAGCCTATAGAATCTTTAATAAAAGAACCCTAGTTATAGAAGAATCTATACATGTTGTTTTTGATGACTCTAGTGACATCTCATCTAGTAAGAAGGTTAATTTTGATGATGATATTGAAATACTTGAAGAAAAGATAGATGAGATGGGATTACAAGATGATAATCAAAAGTTGATTGAAGGAGAATCGTCAAACCAAGAGCCTATAGTGGATCATGGGCTAGCTAAAGCTTGGAGGTATGCTCACGGGCATCCTAAGGAACTAATTCTAGATGATCCATCACAACCGGTTAGGACTAGAGCATCCCTTAGGAATTTGAATAATCATCTAGCTTTTGTTTCACACTTTGAGCCCAAACATATAGAAGAAGCCGAAAATGATGTAAATTGGATAAATGCAATGCAAGAAGAACTAAATCAATTTACTAGAAACAAGGTTTGGGATCTAGTGGAGAGACCTTCTGAATATCCAATTATAGGTACTAAATGGATATATAAAAATAAGCTAGATGAAAATGGAATTGTTATAAGGAATAAGGCTAGACTAGTAGCAAAGGGTTATAATCAAGAAGAAGGCATAGATTTTGATGAAACCTTTGCTCCCGTAGCTAGACTTGAGGCAATTAGACTTTTATTAGCATATGCATGCTCTAAGGACTTCAAACTATATCAAATGAATGTAAAGAGTGCTTTTCTAAATGGGTTTATTAATGAGGAGGTGTATGTAGAACAACCTCCTGGTTTTGAAAATCATCAATACCCTAATCATGTGTATAAACTGAACAAAGCACTTTATGGACTAAAACAAGCACCTAGAGCATGGTATGAGAGACTTAGTAAATTCCTATTAGAACATAAATTCTCTAGGAGAAATGTAGATACAACATTATTTCTGAAAAAGAAAAATAAGGATATGTTATTAGTACAGATTTATGTTGATGATATCATTTTCGGTGCTACTAACAATCGCCTCTGCGAGGAATTTGCTGATTTGATGCAGAGTGAGTTTGAGATGAGCATGATGGGAGAGCTGAACTACTTCCTCGGGCTTCAAATCAAACAATCTGAAGGAGGCATCTTCATCAATCAAGCAAAATATATCAAGGAGATGCTCAAGAAGTTTGATATGGAGGGAAACAAGTCAATCAGCACCCCCATGAGCTCATCATGTAAGTTAGACCAAGATGAATCAGGTAAATCTGTAAATCAAAAACTTTATAGAGGTATGATAGGTTCTTTACTGTATCTTACTGCAAGTAGGCCTGATATTATGTTTAGTGTGTGCATGTGTGCTAGATATCAGGCTAATCCTAAAGAATCACACCTAGCTGCAGTTAAGAGAATCTTTAAATACTTAATTGGAACTAAGAACATAGGGCTGTGGTACTCTAAAGAATCTAGCCTAAACTTAATAGGGTACACAGATTCAGACTTCGCTGGATGTAAGCTTGATAGAAAAAGTACCAGCGGGTCCTGTCAATTTCTAGGAGAAAACCTAATCTCATGGTTTAGCAAGAAACAAAACTCGGTTGCATTATCCACTGCAGAAGCTGAATATATTGCAGCCGGGAGTTGTTGTGCTCAAATCTTATGGATTAAACAACAATTAGAAGATTATGGCATTAAACAAGATAAAATCCCCATTAATTGTGATAACACAAGTGCCATAAATCTCACTAAAAATCCAATTCAACACTCAAGAACTAAACACATTGAGATAAGACATCACTTCATAAGAGATCATGTATTGAATGGTGATGTGTCACTCCAATTTGTGTGTACTGATAATCAATTAGCAGACATTTTTACAAAACCCCTAAGTGAAGAGAGGTTTAGTGTGCTTAGAAGGGGATTAGGAGTGATTGATCCATCCTAGTGGGATTTTTCACTAGATTAATTGATTTTGATGATTAGAATGAGGTTAAAATAGAGTTTCTATGCAGTGATCATCAAATCAGTCCTTAAGTAGGTGATTTTCCCTCATTTGGCACGATTATGGCATGGTTTTTAGGTGCATGCCAAGGTTAGAGACGACTCGAGTAAGTTTCAGAGCCGGCTCCTAAGGGGGAGTCGACTCGCGCATTTGCGGGAGTCGACTCGCAAAGTTGGCAGCTGAGGGGGAGTCGACTCGCACACTGTCGGGAGTCGACTCGCGCATATTCTGGAGTCGACTCGAGGTCGAGTCGACTCGCGACTCAGGGGAGTCGACTCGCAGTCGGGATCCGACTTTTTAACCCTAGGTTTGTCGTTTCGCAAACACTTTTCCTCAAGCCGCCACTGTTCACAAAGCCCTAGAGCCGACTCCTAGGTCATCCCCGATCGTCTCCAAGCCCTTTTCCCGTCGATTTTTCGCCGGACATTGAGTTTCCGTCCGTTCCTAGGTCATTTCCGGTCCGTCCCGAGCTTCCTCTGTCGGTCCTTCACCGTCCTCTAGGTATTTTTCTTCCCGTTTAGGTCAAGATGCCTCGTAAGACCGTCGTTAGAAAGAGGTCCCGTCCCGAGGCCGGTCCCGAGCGGCGCTCCAAGGCGCGGCACGATCCCGCGAGGCAACCACCTCCGGATCGTTCCCCGTCTAGGGTGGTTCTCGTTAGGCCGTTGGCCGGGAAGGCCGTCACCTCCGGGAGGTTTGTCGATTTCGACTATCTCTCCCGGGAGGGGTTCACCATAGGCGATAGGCTTAGAGCCCAGGGCCTAGAGTACTTCCTCACCTTGGACCTTCCCACCTATCCTGGCCTAGTTCAAGAGTTTTACAGTACTGTCCATCGGGGAGATGGAGGTATCGAGGGCACGGTAGTAGGTGTCCCGTTGCGTGTCACAGAGGATCTCATTGCCCATATCCTTCACCTTCCATTAGTAGGGGTGGCTCCCGCACACCCTGAGGATAGAGTTGCGGCCCTTACGGTCGTCTTAGGGCATCCACCTCAGTCCCCCCTAGATGAGGTATCTGCTAGCTCACTTCCTATTGAAGTGAGAATCCTTTTGAGCATTCTGTCCAGGTCCATCTTCCCTAAGACAGGGAGATTTGATTTTGTGAATGAGAGGGACTTAGCTATTATGTCTTATATCCTTCAGGACACCCCGATCAACTTCCCAAAGCTCATTTATAGGTATATGTGTGAGCCCCTAGATAGACCTAGGCTCTCACTCCCATACGGGATGTTATTCACTCTTCTTTTTAGGCAGTACGAGATTCCCATTCCTGAGAGGGAACCCTCTCGTGCCTTGCGATGGACTGATCGCTTATGTACGGGGACTATGCACAGGATGGGATTTCGGAAGAGAGAAGGGATCTGGGTTAGGAAGTCCACTCTCACTGCTCAGACCACCAGACCATCACCCAGTCCTGAGCCAGATTCAGACTACCCAGACCTTCCAGACCATCCAGACCTCCCATCCACTCCTCCTGCTCCTACCACCTCTGCCGGACCTTCCTCCTCAGTTCCACCATCTATGGAGGTCCGTATTGATACAGAGCAGCTCCGGGAGCTGCGGCAGGAGATCGTCCGAGATCTGAGGGATGAGCTGCTTCGGGAGCTCCGAGGTGCGGTGCCTGCCCCCACTCCTGCACCCGTATCTTCTCAGTTGGTCCCTTCCTTGACAGCCGTGACTGACATGACGGCTCATGTACGGAAAGAGATCTACAATGTCCGGAGTTTGGTCCAGGCCCAGTTCCACAGCATGAGTGAGGTCACGAGCTCCACTCGACAGATGCGAGAGGAGATAGGTCGTGACATGCACACCACCACCGAGGGGGCCGAGCGCTTGGCGAATGTACTCATCGACAAGCTGGACGCACTTCAGACATCGGTGACTGGGCTTCAGGCGTCGGTGACAGAGCTCTCCACTACACATAGCAGAGCCACCACGTCTATTATCACGCAGCTCGGACATGTGACAGATGCAGTCACCCTCCTCATGGAGAAGAGCCGATTGAGAGGAGGAGCACCATCCTCGAGAGGAGGTGCCACATCCTCCAGAGGAGGAGATGCATCCTCGAGAGGGGGAGCTTCATCCTCCAGAGGAGGAGATGCATCCTCGAGAGGGGGAGCTTCATCCTCGAGGAGGACATAGATGTGTTTGAGTTTTGTTTTGTATTGTTTTACTTTACTTATTGTATGCTCAAATATACTTCAATTCATATCAATACAATGAGTGGACATCTTATCTTCAATTATGTGCCATTTGATGATTGGTTGTGCCATTGATTGTGGTTGATTACCTCCTTTTTGGTATGATGACAAAAAGGGGGAGAAATATGTATAAAATGTGTAAAAGGGGAGAAATATGAAAAAATATGTAAAAGAAATCAATGGAAATAAATAAAAAGATAAACTCTTAAAAACACACTCAAATTTGTTCTAAGTGGATTCGGTACCTCGAGGCTCATTATCTCTCTTTTGGGGCTCCTAATGGAGTAATCTCCAGAATCTATTCAAGGGATATTCGGAGATTAGCTGAATCCTACTCAAGAACAAATTGACAGATTTTCCCTCTAAAAAGATAAAATTCAGTTCAAAAACTTCAAAGCATTAAAAGGAAATTCAGAGAATCAAAACATAGTTGAATGCATATGTTGAGGGGGAGAATCTGAATTTTAATCAAGCTAAATCATTAATGACATATAAGCCAAACAATTGATTGCATAATATGAAGGCTTATATAATTCCAAATGAAAGGGGGAGCTTTAACTCCGAAATTTAATGTTTCACTCCTTTCAAACTTGGATAAATTAAATTATCAGACATTTGAATTCATTTATGGATTTTACTTCATTGTTTTATGAGCAATTCATTTTACATATACTCAAAGTTTTGTCATCATCAAAAAGGGGGAGATTGTGGAGTGATTGATTAAAACCCCATTTGATTTTGATGAGCTCAAAGCATTTGAGTATATCTTGTGATTACTAATGAATTCAATTGAGTGTTTCAGTGAAAATTCTGTCCAAGTGTCTCTAGATTTGGTTCATAGTATTTTGGATAAGGTAAGAAATCTGCTGAACCAAAGTCTGAGACTCGAGTCGACTCCCGAGTATCACGAGTCGACTCCAAGCGTATCAAGTTCACTGGCACGAGCTCGAGTCGACTCCAGATCAGTACGAGTCGACTCCGACTGAGAACAAACAGAAGGACAGAAAGCTTCATCTCAGAACCTGTCAACGAGTCGACTCCTGAAGTGCGCGAGTCGACTCCAATGTTCACCGAGTCGACTCCAGAAAAGTAAGAGTCGACTCCAAGCAGTCACAGGCAAAAAAGTCAGAGAACGATTTTCGGACTCTGAGATTCGAGTCGACTCCCGCAATACGCGAGTCGACTCCGAGACTGAGCGACCATCGACAGACAGAAAACCATGTTACTGCCTCTGAGATTCGAGTCGACTCCAAGGACAGTCAAGTCGACTCGAGTGGACAAAGTTCAAAATTGGATCCACGGACTTCAGTGGATGAGCCGACTCCAAAATTGCCAGGTCAGCTCCAGAAGTTGGCGAGTCGACTCCGAGTCAAGACGAGTCGACTCCCAGTCGTGACGGCAACTTTAATTCAAATTTGGAACAGTTGCCGAGTCGACTCCGGAAAAGCTTGAGTCGACTCCCGCTACAGCCGAGTCGACTCCTGATCGCGCGAGTCGACTCCAACCCACCAACGGTCATATTGTCAGGCTGCGCAGAGTGTGCAGAACGGCCAGAAAAAGCAGAGTAACGGCTAGTTTCCGTGGGGGTTGGCTTAAATAGCCACAGAGGACTGTAGCAAGGTAGAGAACAGATATTCCACTCCAAGCATTCAAGTTTTCAAGCTCTCCAAGTGCTCTTAAACGAAAAAGGGGAGATCTGCATTTACTGCTCCAACAACTTCTTCCCAACAATCAAAGCTTCCTCCTCCTGCATTCAAGTCGACCACTCTTTCAAGAGGAGACCGAAGTTCCAGAAGCCATACCTCTTCACCAGCTTAAAAGCGTTTGAGGGCTTCTAACTCCTTTACGATTATATTGTTTTAAATCTGCTTTTTGAGAAGCTATTTTCTGTTTTCTTCTATCTCTTGTATTTACTTGATTCAATCGGGGGATTGAATCAAGGGGTTTAAGGTTGGTTGGTGAGCCAAGTTAAAACCAACGTGTGTAAGGGTTTGATTGTGAGCCCGGAAAAACAATCGGGGTTGGTTCTAGTCGGTGAGCCTGGGAAAACCGACCGAGTTCGTTGTGAGCTCGTAAAACAACAAGTTTGGTTGTGAGCTTGCAAAACAACCGGCTACAATCCAAGGGGGTTATAGTGAAATTCCCAAGTGAGACTTGGGGAGTGGACGTAGGAGCAAGGGTTAGCTCCGAACCACTATAAAACTTTGTGTTTGTAGTGCATTGTCTCTCATCTTCTTCCCCGCACATTACTCACAGCACTAGGCTTTAATTAAATAACTTGCTATAGTTTTTAATTAATCATCCACAAAGTTTTAATTAGCCAAATTATTTTAAAAACCCAATTCACCCCCCCCCCCCCCCCTCTTGGGTTGTCTATCTGGGCAACACATTTAAAGCAAAGGATTAGAATTTACATCATGAACTTGGTGCACCAAATGATTTTCCTTCACCCTATCACCTAGGACTTTAGCCGATCATCTCCCTCTCTCTTTCTCACTCTTTTTTTTAATAACAGAAATAGGGCATCCCCTGTTTCTTTCTACTTTTTTTTTTTTCTTTCTACTGCAGCAACCCGGCTCCACTCTTCTTCCCCAAATCGGAGCTCCCCTTGAACCGATCCCCCATCTCCTTTTTATATCTTTCTCGACCTATCAAGCGGACATAATCTTCCGCGTGAGAAGATTAGGGCGGAGGAATGGGGCTGGGAGATGATTGCGGCCGGCTGGGGCGCTGAGAACGGACGCTGGGCTGAATGCACGTGGAGATGGAAGAATCACGGACTGCTGAGGAGCTCTGTTCACGGAGCGGACGGATAAGGATGGTGTAGAGATGCTGGGATCGTTGGAACGGAGGAGGAAAGTGGACGCGGGACCTGCGGGAGCTGATCACGGCCGGATCTGATGCTGAGATCGGATGCGATGGAGGAGGCGGACGGCCGGGAGGTGATCAGCTGGAATCGATTGAAGAAGAAGGATCTTTGATCACGGAAGAATTGCTTCGCGAACGCTGTGGAGGACGGGATCAGTGGAGGAGGCGGGCGGACGCGTGGGAATTGCGATTGCCTTTGCTGGGGGCTGAGATGCTCATGAATGGCTGGAGGCGAGGAAGAAGCGGCCGCTGATCTCGGTTTGCTGGATGGCTGCAGGCGGGATTAGCGAGATGGGCATGGGAGAAGAGCGGGAATGATCACGGGTGCAGATGGAATCGGGGATGCTGTGGAGGAAGCTGGGAGATCCGATTGCAAATCCTCTTGGCTTGATGAATCTAAGCCCTTGGATGTTTCATTACGCATTGCCTCCAAATGGCTACCATGTGTCCCTCGGGTGCAAGTGTGCTTGACCAGGTTCAATTCTGTTCTAGTGTAATCAGGCTTGAAGTCGACCAAATGCATATTTAAACTCTGATTTACGATAATCTGTGCCAAATAAAATATAAAATTAATGCAGCCCTTTTATCATTATTTGTTAGCAATAATATTAATTTAAGCAACGTGTAGAACGCACTTTTGTGCTCTCATCACACCCCCCAACTAGCTTATTACTAGTCTCTAGTAATTAACGAGAAAACTATAATGAGGACACAAAAGATGTGGTCTAAGCTATGACTTTTTATTGAAGCTAAAGACACAAGACTAAGATACGTACCCACTTTCATAGGGCATCACGATTGCACTTAGCACATGCAACAAGCCGTTAAACCCCTAGGTTACCCTAGTGGATGAGTGTTGTCTCGTGAGGGTTTTCAGGGATGTTACTCACAAACATCATGAATGATATGACATGAGATCCTAAAAAAATATGAAATAAATTTTAAGCTAATGCACATGTAATTAATTAATATATATTTTCAAGCATGGCAACTATCAAAGCAAGAAAAATATGAAAGTGTAGTGTGCATAAAATAGTATAACTTTCTCAGAGTACTAATACCTCCACCACAACATGGTACCGCTTGAATTTTAGGTGTACTACTCAAGTTCACAAGTGTTTACTACAGTTTATTAGAACCTGATCCATCAAATTTTTGGAATATCTCATGTTGTCTAAAATTGTCAAGAATGGTTTGCATAAAAAGAAGGAGCTATCAAACCCAACTAAATATCCAAAGTACACAAAGGTCCAATACAAGGGAGTCAAACAAGCCATTACCACATGTCACTGGGTTCAGCCCGACCAACCCTATTCATGCTTTTTTTTTAAAAATAAAACAATTAACATATGGTGATTACAATAGTCCAACCCCCTTAGGCTCTAGCAAGGTCCATGTAGCGAGTTTTCGGCCAATAACTCCTAATCCAGTTGGCTCAAGGTATTAGGTGAAACATCCCTCTGGCTTAATTACTCGAACCAGACTATGCCACGAGGTTAGACTTGTCATCTTCTTATTTTTTTTATTTTTTTATTTTTTTTTCAAAATAGAGAAGGTAAACTGAACCATATAATGTGACTGCAACGTGACTATAGGTCAACCAAGGTCGGAACATAAGGCACTTAGATGATCTAGCCGGGGTATTCAACCTCTATTTTTATGTGAAAACCAAATCAAGAACCTTATAGTACGGACAAGGATACTCGTACTTCTTTTACAGATATGGCTTAATAAAAATGCATTAAATAAATATGAACTCCTGAGGCCTTCCTATAATCATTAAATACATGTGCGGGAATCTAATAATAGGTCTCTGATTAGTCATAATACGCATGTATTCCTTGCCTTAATAGTTGCACAAACTCAATATGAAAATACATGTGCATTTTCTTAGAAAAGAATGCAAAAACAAGTTTTTTTTTTTTAATCAAATACTTCCCTCCCCCCAACTTAAATATTGTATTGTCCTCAATGTAATAGATACAAGAAAAGTATAATAAAAGACAGTAGAGAAAATAATATTGGAGAGAAAAGGAATACCTTGAGCTGTTGATATCCAGAAAATAAAACCTACAAAACTAGAAAAAATAATCCTAACTAATAGTCACATACCTTTGCCTTCATGCTCAGTCATAAGAAGGCTCCCCCAAGGAAAAGGAGTCCTCTTCATCTGCAAAATTCTCAAGAAAAGGTTTTAACCTATGTCCATTTACCTTAAAAATTCTACCATCCCGTGGATTCTCAATCTCAACCGCCCCATGTGGAAAAACAGTTTTTATAATGTAAGGACCTGTCCATCTCGATCGCAACTTACCAGAAAACAGATGTAAGCGGAAATCATATAAAAGAACTTTTTGCAAAGGTTCAAAAGATTTTTTTTAAAATTGATTTATCATGTAAGATCTTCATTCGTTCTTTGCAAATTTTAGCATTGTCATAAGCATCTCTGCGAATCTCATTAAGCTCGTTCAATTACAATTTCTAGCTAGACTGGCATCTTGTAAATCAAAATTCAATTTTCTAATTGCCCAATACGATTTATGTTCTATTTCTACAGGCAGATGACACGCTTTTCCGTAGACTAGCCGGTAGGGAGACATGCCAAGAATGGTTTTGTATGCAGTCCGATAGGCCCATAATGCATCTGATAGTTTCAAGGACCAATCTTTTCGTGATGGATTTACCGTTTTTTCTAAAATACGCTTGATTTCCCTATTGGCTAATTCTACTTGGCCACTAGTTTGCGGGTGATATGGGGTAGCAACTCTGTGGGTGACACCATACTTTTTTAATAATGTCTCAAAAGGCTTATTACAAAAGTGTTTTCCACCGTCACTAATTATAACTTTAGGCATCCCAAATCGTGAAAAAATATTTTCTCTTAAAAACTTCAGGACAGGTTTGTGATCATTGGTCCTACAAGCGACAGTTTCTACCCATTTGGACACATACTCGACCCCAACTAAAATGTACTCATATCCAAAAGATGGTGGGAATGGGCCCATAAAATCGATGCCCCAACAATCGAAAATTTCGATAATAGTAATGGGTTGAAGAGGCATCATTTGCCTACGAGTTAGACTTCCAATACGTTGACATAGATCACATGTCCTGCAGAACTCGTGGGCATCTTTGAACATAGTAGGCCAATAGAAACCACATTGCAAGACCTTTGCAATAGTTTTCTTAGAGGCAAAGTGTCCACCGCAAGCATCAGTGTGGCAGAAAGAAAGTACGCTTTGTATATCATGATCCGGTATGCATCGTCTAAAGATTTGATCGTTACAATATTTAAAT
This sequence comes from Phoenix dactylifera, assembly GCF_009389715.1. Lineage (NCBI taxonomy): Eukaryota > Viridiplantae > Streptophyta > Magnoliopsida > Arecales > Arecaceae > Phoenix > Phoenix dactylifera. The sequence continues at coordinate 19,990,280 of NC_052405.1, forward strand.
AAATAGGATTCGTCATAGTAATAATTCTTTACTTCGCGCAAAAAAAATTTTCTATCGGTCGACCCCCAATGCTCCGAAATCCGGTTTGTAGCAAGAAAATTTACAATGTCAGCGTACCATGGCACAGTAGAGAGTGCAAACAACTGCTCTTCAGGGAATGAGTCTCTAATAGGAAACTGTGGCACCGAATCATGAAAAACTAGCCGTGATAAATGGTCAGCAACCACATTCTCTACTCCCTTCTTATCTTTGATTATGATGTCAAATTCTTGGAGTAGAAGTATCCATCGTATTAGGCATGGTTTGGCCTCTTTCTTATCCAGCAAATATTTTAGTGCTGCATGGTCCGTGAAGATAACAATAGGAGCACCAAGGATATAAGAACGAAATTTGTCTAATGCAAATACTACTGCAAGCAATTCCTTCTCGGTGGTGGTGTAATTCATTTGAGCATCGTTTAAGGTTTTGCTTGCATAGTAAATGACATATGGCTTATTATCCTTGCGTTGTCCTAAGACAGCTCCTATTGCACAGTCGCTAGCGTCGCACATGATCTCAAAAGGTAATGACCAATTGGGTGGTCGCACGATGGGTGCAGTGCTAAGCATAGACTTCAACTTTTCAAATGCCTCCTGACAAATGTCAGTCTAATTGAACGGTGTATCAAGGGATAGGAGGTTACATAATGGTCAAGCTATGACACTAAAGTCCTTGATGAACCTCCTGTAAAATTCGGCGTGACCCAAAAATGATCTAACATCTCTAACCGTCTTGGGTGCAGGTAGCTTAGCAATTAAATCGATCTTAGCTCTATCTACTTCCATGCCCTTTGATGAAACAATATGTCCTAGGACAATTCCCTTTGGCACCATGAAGTGGCATTTCTCCCAATTCAGTATCAAATCCTTTTCTATACATTGAGCTAAGACTGCTTGTAAATGTGACAGGCAATCATCAAATGAGTTGCCAAAAATGGAGAAGTCGTCCATGAACACTTCTAAAAATTTTTCGTTCATGTCTTCAAAAATACTGAGCATGCATCTTTGGAATGTTGCAGGTGCATTACACAACCCAAATGGTACTTCATCGGAAAGCATGTGTGCCAAAAGGACAAGTGAAGGTAGTCTTCTCTTGATCTTCTGGTGAAAGTTCAATTTGATAATATCCCGAATAGCCATCGAGAAAACAATAGAAATCATGCCCTACAACTCTCTCCAACACTTGGTCTAGGAAGGGTAGAGGAAAGTGATCCTTTCGTGTGACCAAATTTAGCTTTCGGTAGTCAACACACATGCGCCAACTCGTCAGGACACGAGTTGGAACTAGTTCACCTTGTTCATTTTCTACTACCGTCAAACCTGATTTCTTAGGAACGACTTGAGTAGGGCTTACCCACTTGCTGTCGGAAATTGGATAAATAATACCCACGTCAAGCAACTTGAGGACTTCTGCCTTAACCACATCTCTCATCGTAGGATTTAACCTTCGTTGTATTTGCCTTGTGGTTTTGGCATTGTCCTCCAAATATATCCGGTGCGTGCAAATTAAGGGGCTAATTTCCTTCAAGTCGGCAATAGACCACCCTAAGGCTCCTTTATGATTTTTTAGAACACCGAATAATTTTCTTTCTTGGTCATGATTAAGATCAGACGAGATGATTATAGGGTAAGTGTCCTCGGGTCCAAGAAAGGCATACTTGAGTTCCTTCGGTAAAGGTTTTAACTCGAGCTTAGGCACTTGCTCATGGGATGGTACTATCTTTGCTTCTCGAGGTGGCAAGTTCTCAAATTTCCTTACTTTTGGTCTCCACCCAGTGACCATCTTAATATCCAGATTATCCATAATAGGTGTGACTGACAAATCACCATCATTGGTTCCATTAGGACACCAATCAATTAAGCTATCATCAGATGGGTCGTTAATTGCTTTAGCTAACAAATATTCTTCTGTAATGGTTTCAACCCAATCAGCCTTCTTACTCTCTTCGGAATCATTGGGTTGTTTGCATACATTAAAAATATTTAGTTCTAAGGTCATGTTACCAAAAGAAAGCTTCATGACACTATTCCTACAATTAATCAATGCATTAGAAGTTGCAAGGAATGGACGTCCTAAAATGACCGGAATCTGAGACTGTGAGTTTGAAGCCGGATGTGTGTCCAATACGATAAAATCGACAGGAAAATAGAACTTGTCTACTTGGACTAATACATCCTCGATAATCCCCCTTGGAATTTTAACTGACCTGACAGCTAATTGCAAAGTGACGGAGGTTGGCTTCAACTCACCTAAATCAAGTTGCTCATCTACAGAATATGGCAACAAATTCACACTCGCCCCTAAATCTAACAATGCTCGCTCTATCCTAAAGTCGCCTATGATGCATGAGATGGTTGGGCAACCTAGATCCTTAAATTTAGGGAGAATGTTGTGCTGCAAAATAGCACTCACATTTTTAGTTAAAAATGACTTCTTCTTAACATTTAATCGGCGTTTGACAGTACACAAGTCCTTCAAAAATTTGGCATATGAGGGTACTTGTTTGATTGCATCAAGAAGAGGTATATTGATCTTTGCTTGCTTGAAAAGCTCAAGAATTTTAGAATTAGGTTCGAGCTTTTGCAACGGCTTTAACCGTTGTGGAAAAAGTGGGGAAAAAGGACATTCAACTTTCTCGGTAGAAGTTGGGACCTCAACTTCTTCTTTGTCCTTTTCATCGGCTTTGGGAGCATTAGAATTAGAAGTGACCTGCGGTCTCAATGGGACGGTCTGATCAATGACTTTTCCATTACGCAAAGTCATGATGCTCTTTGCATGTTCTGTATGCGAACTAGAAGGAGCCGTATTATTACTACCGTGCACTTGTGGGTTAGGTTGGGGTTGAGCTGGAAGCTTACCCTTCTCTTGGGTACTTAAGACGGTAGTCAACATTGACAATTAGTTCCTTATATCTTCAAAATTTCGAGTATTTTGAGCATTGATATTAGCTTGACCTTGTAGAAAAGTTTGTATAGATTGCAAGGTATCCTCAATATTCGGCTTCTGAGAGAGTGGTGATGCCAAAGTAGGATGTGCAGGTGGAGGAGCCGAATGGTGTGACTGTTGAGGATGATCATTTCTCCACCTAAAATTTGGATGATTCTTCCAACCAGGGTTATAGGTATTCGAGTATGGATCATTATAAGGCTTTTGGTAGGAGTTTATAGCATTTGCTTGATCGTGCAAGACTTCTTTGAATGCCGGTATGGTGGGGCAATCTGTAGTGGTATGACCCGACATATCGCAGATACCACAACACTCGTTTCTAAGCTCTATAGTCTTGACAGGTTCAACCTTTCTAAGCTCAATTTTCCTAGTGAGGGCTGCCATTTTAGCATGAAGATCATCCTCAGTTTTGAGGTTGTAAAGGCCTCCCTGTACAGAGCTAGTAGGCTTAGGTAAAGACTTATTGTTTTTATCCCCGTTATCCCAAAGTTGGGCAGTCTCAGCAAGGGAATCCAAATACTCCCACGCCTCATCAGGGTGTTTTTTTAAAAATCTATCATTGCACATGGTCTCTACAAACTGTTTCAACTGTGGAGATAAACCTTCATAAAAGAAGCTAATGGTTCTCCAAGTTTCGAATCCGTGATGAGGGCATGAGAGAAGAAGGTCTTTAAATCTTTTCCAACATTCATAAAATGTTTCATTATCTTTTTGTTGGAAATTGCTTATATGTCTTTTCAAAAAGTTGGTCCTTTGTGTGGGGAAGAACTTCTTTAAAAATTCTCTCTGCATATCTTGCCAAGTTCTTATTGATCTAGGTCGCAAAGAGTTTAGCCATGTTTTGGCCTTATCCTTTAGAGAGAAAGGAAACAATGTCAGCTTGAGGACATCCTCGGTGACGTTCGGCACTCTAAATGTAATGCTCAATTCTTCAAAATCCTTTAAATGAAGATACGGACTCTCGGACTCTAACCCGTGAAACTTGGGCAGCAATTGAATTACCCCGGGTTTGATGTCAAAATGTCCTACATTATCAGGAAAAATTATGCATGAAGGCTGACTAGTCCTAGCCGGTTGTAGGTATTATCTTAGGGTCATAACATTGGGTTCTCGTTCTTGATTGTGGTGACTTGATAAGTACTTAATAATTTATAATTTAGTTATCTTTCCATGGCACTTATCAATATTTTTAAACTGATAAATACATATTTTACCATAAAATTAAATAAACATTGAAATGAATTTAAAATATGGTAAGAGGTAAATAATTCTTTTCTCAAAACAGACTCTAAACTTGTCTCTCTCCTGGTTGTAATCGTTCATGAAAACATATAAGGAGGAGATTGTGTTGACCCGATTTGGTAACCTGATGGAGTTGTAATCAAGCTAAGGTTATAATTAAATGGGTTTTGGTCCTGATTCGATCGAAAGTTATAATTAATTATATATGGGGCAAAGGTTTGATTAACTATTTTTATTAGGTCACGGTCCGGTTTTTAGTCTTGCCTGGTCGAGTTCGATCTGAAGCAGCTTAGCAAGAATTAAATTTAAATGACAATAGGCTCAAGGACAAGTCAACCATCATGACCCACCTCAAACCCAAAGTCAATTCCCAACCAATTCCTTACTAGCCTTCATATAAAATTTATAAACAAAAAAAAAGAAGATAATTAATATAATAAAATAAATAAAAATAATTTCGTGAGAATCACTGGATTCACTGTTCATATGAACAGTGTCCCGTAAAAATACTGTTCATATGAACAGTGAGAAATAATATAATATATATATATATATATAATTGTTTCACTGTTTATCTTCTTCCTCCCACTATCTATTCTTCCCGTGATCTCGCCTCACAGAGCGCCCCCCCGCCCGTTCACGAGTCCCACGCGATGCAATCCTCCCCCGCACGATCGAAGGAGCTCGTCCCAGCCGAACGCCCCAACGTCGTCGTCGTCCCCGGGTCCTCCGCCATCAATCGCGTGCGGCGTCTTCTCCTCCAAGATCAGCGACCCAGCCGCGTCGAAATCCCAGCATCGTCGCCCCGTCTTCCGCCCGTGGTGCATCCGGAGCGACCAGATCCTCCGCCACTTCATCAGTCGGCACCTCTCTCCGCCATCACCGACCAGATCCCGCGGCCCCTCTTCCTGCTCTCCCGCGATCTGCATCCCGGCACCACGCCCCGAAATCAGCCGCCGTGATCCCTTCTTCCCTCTCTCCGCGTGCGCCGGACGGCTATAAAAGGAGGGGGCTGAGGCGTTCGAAAAGGGGGGAGGCAGGGAGAGAGCTCGGTTGAGAAGAAAGAAACAGGGGGGAGGCTCTGTTTCAGTGAAGAAGAAGAAGAAGTAAGCCGAGAGAAAGAAATAAAAAAAAAAGAAGAGAGAGGGGAGGAAAGAGAAGAGTTGTGATATTTTGGGAATAATGAGAGGTGATCAATTTCATTTGAAGATGGGAGGTCATCCGGAAGCCGTGCTTGGCTAAACGTCTAGTCTAGGGCTGGATGAAACCCTAGCAATGTATCAGGGCAATTGTAGTTCTTACTTTTTTATTATTTTGGAGCTTGTTTAAATTCTTATTTTCAATGAAATATTTCTTTATGATATTTAAATTTCGAGCATGCTAGTTACTAATCATGTTTGCTAAAGTAGTCTAAGATGATCCATGCCTAGGAAGATGAAGTGTGCTGCATCCTAGATTAGCATACTTAGGTAGACACTTCATGCTACACCGAAGATGGATCTTCCTAACACTCTTTATGCTTTTATTTTAAAAGGCTTGTAGCCAAAATTGCATGCCTCTCCAAAAGACAAAAATTAAGAACACAATCCTTGATGCAATGCTATGTGGTGGATTCCAAACCCTAGATCTATTTACTCTGATAAATTCCAATCCGTACTCATAGTTTAATTTAGTTAAATCAAGTTAGCAAATCCTTCTTTTTGATTTATTTTTAAAAGAAAAATAACTTATTCTTCAATCCCTGTGGACCGACACCCGTAATCCCTATCCTACAGGATACGTGCTATTGCGTGGTTTATTTTCAAAATTGAAAGAACCGATCAATTTTTGGCGCCGTTGCCTTGTTTCATTATCTTTTTGTTGGAAATTGCTTATATGTCTTTTCAAAAAGTTGGTCCTTTGTGTGGGGAAGAACTTCTTTAAAAATTCTCTCTGCATATCTTGCCAAGTTCTTATTGATCTAGGTCGCAAAGAGTTTAGCCATGTTTTGGCCTTATCCTTTAGAGAGAAAGGAAACAATGTCAGCTTGAGGACATCCTCGGTGACGTTCGGCACTCTAAATGTAATGCTCAATTCTTCAAAATCCTTTAAATGAAGATACGGACTCTCGGACTCTAACCCGTGAAACTTGGGCAGCAATTGAATTACCCCGGGTTTGATGTCAAAATGTCCTACATTATCAGGAAAAATTATGCATGAAGGCTGACTAGTCCTAGCCGGTTGTAGGTATTATCTTAGGGTCATAACATTGGGTTCTCGTTCTTGATTGTGGTGACTCCCCGCATCTTCATTTAAATCAGCCATCTCACAAGGTGTGAGATATTGCGAAGGAATTTCAGGAGTATGTCCTAATGGATGATCTAAAGTTGTACGACTTAATCGACCGGTGTCGTCCCTATTCCACTTTAGCATGCAAAATATTTCCCTCTCTTTTTTTTTATTTTATTCTTTTTTTTTAATATAAGTGCTACCTAAAGATATCTAAAAGGACAACCTAATACAGAAAAATAAAAATCTATTCACAATTAAGCATGCATCAAAACATTACACCTTAATTTCTAATGTTTTTCTTAAATTTTTAGACAGCTCCTAACTGGTTTGAAGAGGACACCTAAGCCTCCAATCCGGTCTAGTAACCTAGTCGACCAGGTAAGTGGAGGGGTCACGATGCGTTTAGCAAGGGTCCCACTTAAAACCCACTTTCCTCGAACAGAGACTGTCTCCCTTAAAGGGACAAAGCTTGCCTAGACATCGACTGGGCCATAGAGCGAAATTGGTGCAACTTTCGGTAGTCTTCGTCCTATTGAGCTCGAATATCCTTAGGGGCCAATGTCTAGTTGATTTTAGTTAAGCTTAGGATATTTATGCACTGGGGTGATTTTTGGGCTAAGGACGAGTGATGAAATCCCGACCTTATCTTTTTTAATGGGTTCAGCCCTTAGAATATTTTATGTTGATGCCTTATGCTATATGCAACAATCAAAAGATTTTTTTTTTAATGTTTTATGACATGACATTAAATTTCATTGAATAGGTGATCAAGCAAATTATTATTCTTTTTTTTAAAAATTTTATGAGTTGAAGTTTGAAATTTGAATTCTGAAATTTGAAATTTAAAATTTGAAATTTTAGGTTTCCCTCTCTTTTTTTTTTTGAATAATCACCCTTGACCTTCTCTTAAAGTTTTTTTTTTATTGATTTTCAATTAGCAATAAGGGTTAATGAGATATAATAACAATAAAATTCTGATTCTAAAAAAAAATTAAATACAGAAAATTCAAAACAGAGAGCAGCAAGGTTTTGTATTAATCTAATGGTCTTAAAAGTCTCAGAATATCAATCAGACCGTTCAGATTATTGAACAATGTGTCTTGCACTAGCTGACCAAATTTGAGGCCGATCAGACGGCTAATTTCTATGATATCAGAGTTTGATGCAAACTGTGTAGGGAATTAAAAATAGTAGTAAAGATTTAATTTTTTTTTCAAAAGAAAAATACTAACTACTAAGGTAAAAATTAAATCCAAAATTATACTAATAACTCAGCCATTCTCCGGCAACGGCGCCAAAAACTTGGTGCTCTCGAAAAATTGCTCTCCCAAGTGCAGGAGAATCGCACAAGTAGTATAACTCGGAAGTCCGAGGTCGATTCCTCAGGGAACGATCTATAGATTATTAGCGTAATTTTTAGATGTAATTTTTTTCAATAAACTTGTAGATTAAGATGATGTTTTGCAAATAGAAAATAAATCAGTCAATAGAGAATCGAAGTTAGGATAGATTAAGATGGTGTAGGGATCCAGAATCTCCTTTGATAATATCAAATTTATGCGATAAATTCTATGATTCTTTTGTTTTCTTTAAGAATTATAAGTAGATAAAATTTAATTATGGAGTATGTTCTTGATAATATGAATTCTTTTTTTTAAGCATTCAACGTGCCTTATAACGTCAATGATGAATCAAATAATCGAGGAAGATATGTATCAATAAGCATAAATCATAAAAGAATTTTCAACATATAAGAATCATGACATAATCAAAAGGTAAATCATTTAAAATAAAGAATTAGAATTTACATCATGAACTTGGTACACCAAATGATTTCCCTTCACCCATCACCTAGGACTTTAGCCGATCATCTCCCTCTCTCTTTCTCACTCTTTTTTTTAATAACAGAAACGGGCATCCCCTGTTTCTTTCTACTTCTTCTTTTTTTTTCTTTCTACTTCTTCTTTTTTTTTCTTTCTACTGCAGCAACCCGGCTCCACTCTTCTTCCCCAAATCGGAGCTCCCCTTGAACCGATCCCCCATCTCCTTTTTATAGCTTTCCCGACCTATCAAGCGGACATAATCTTCCGCGTGAGAAGATTAGGGCGGAGATGATTGCAGCCAGCTGGGGCGCTGAGAACGGACGCTGGGCTGAATGCACATAGAGATGGAAGAATCACGGACCGCTGAGGAGCTCTGTTCACGGAGCGGACGGATACGGATGGTGTAGACATGCTGGGATCGTTGGAACGGAGGAGGAAAGTGGACGCGGGACCTGCGGGAGCTGATCACGGCCGGATCTGATGCTGAGATCGGACGCGATGGAGGAGGCGGACGGCCGGGAGGTGATCAGCTGGAATCGATTGAAGAAGAAGGATCTTTGATCACGGAAGAATTGCTTCGCGAACGCTGTGGAGGACGGGATCAGTGGAGGAGGCAGGCGGACGCGTGGGAATTGCGATTGCCTTTGCTGGGGGCTGAGATGCTCATAAATGGCTGGAGGCGAGGAAGAAGCGGCCGCTGATCTCGGTTTGCTGGATGGCTGCAGGCGGGATCAGCGGGATGGGCGTGAGAGAAGAGCGGGAATGATCACGGGTGCAGATGGAATCGGGGATGCTGTGAAGGAAGCTAGGAGATCCGATTGCGGATCCTCTTAGGCTTGATGAATCTAAGCCCTTGGATGTTTCATTACGCATTGCTTCCAAATGGCCGCCATGTGTCCCTCGGGTGCAAGTGTGCTTGACCAGGTTCAATTCTGTTCTAGTGTAATCAGGCTTGAAGTCGACCAAATGCATATTTAAACTCTAATTTACGATAATCTGTGCCAAATAAAATATAAAATTAATGCAGCCCTTTTATCATTATTTGTTAGCAATAATATTAATTTAAGCAACGTATAGAACGCACTTTTGTGCTCTCATCATAATACTCAATAAACTTGGCCTTATCCACTTGACTGGCCCAAATGGTTTGGCCCAAAGAGGGAAGAGGACTTCCAATAAAAGTCTTCTTTCTTCCAAGTTTGTCGGACGAAATTCAACTCCGAGATGGATTCCAGTCACGATCGAGCTCTATTTAGAGATCCACTCATCATCTCTTCCTTCTCACTAGAGAACCCAGGCCCTTGATCGAAGTCATCGCCAGAATTCTCGTGTTTTACTCTCCGAAAGCCGACTGCTACCAACGCCATTGCCACTACCAATCATCGTCGGAAGTCAGGTAAGAATCCAGCAACCTTTGATTGGCTTTTCTCTCCTTTTTTCGTGGCCCTTAGAAGCCCGATTTTGGCCAGTCATGACTGACTTTTGGAAAAAAAAGGGTGATGCCCTATTTTCCTTATTTCAATTGGCCAACCCCTATGTTCTTCCTCAATTTTGGCTATTCCTTCTACCGGGGCTCGTCGTCGAGATCTTCCTCTAGTCCGTCGTGATGGCTGGAAACCAGGGCTAGAGCGTCGGCCACCGAGATACCATAGATTCACTGATCTAAGGGGTCAAAACCCCTATTTTTTACCAGTGCCACTGGCCGCCTCTTGCTATCAGTTGCCTGTTGGCTGATTGTGGATCTCCTGACCCCCAGGTTGCACCCGCAACCAACCTCTCTCTCTTCCTCTTCCTTAGTTAGAGAGAGAAGCTTATTCTCTCTCCCTTTCTCTCTCTTTCCCATCCTTTTTTTATCTTATTTCTCTCTCTGCCTAGACTTTCTCTCTCTACTCCATCATTAAAGGTGTTGGATCCAGTAAGGGACTCCTCCTAGTGATTTTGGATTGACCCTGATGAAGAGCCCTAATCTATGGTCATTGGGCAACATGCTAGTCCCCGTCTTGGCTCTTGTCGGGCACAATTAAATTTAGCCACCCTAATCTCTACTGAACCACCTATACCCTACTCTAAGCATAATCCTATGAAATCACCTTTATCGAATCCACTAGGATGCTCGAAGCACTCCCATTTAGTTAACCTTGTGAGAGTATTGGAATTTAAAATTTTATTTTTAAAATAACTATGATGAAATTTTAATAAAAATATAATTTTTAAATATTAGGCTCTAAAAGGGATTTTGAAATTAATTGGATCGTTTAGTTGGCTCGCACTCGTAAAATAAGTAATGTAACTATTTTACTAGATTTACGAATAAATATTATATATTTTCTAATAAAATTATTCATGATTTATGAATTGATGCATAGTACTTTAATTACTGGATATGCCCTTGTTCATAATATTAAATGACTCATGATTGAAATATTAATTTTGATATGAATTATATTCGATTGATTTTGATAATACATAGTTTTAGAAATTTTTTAATTTAGAACATGAAATATATTTTTAAGAAAAAGAGTTTTGATTTATAATAGATTTGGACTCGCAGCTAGACTATATTTTAACAGACTGCTAGTAGGATTGTATCTTGGTATTTTAACACCCTACAAGTGGAGGTTGTATGTTGGCTCTTTGAAAAAAAATCCTACCAGTGGAGGTTGTATGGTGGCACTTCGATAACTTGCCAGTGAGGGGTTATATGTTGGCACTTCGATACTCTACCATTAAGGGCTCGTTTGGTTCGCGGGAAAAGAAGGGGGGAAAGTGTGGTCAACGGGAAAGTAATGAGATGCCTCTTGTTTGGTTGGAGTTTTCAAAGGAGAGAGAAGGGAAAGTTGTATTTCCATGGGAATGTGATTCCCACATTTCATGGGAAAGTCTTTCCCATGAGAAACATGGGAAAGTTACTTTCCCATGAGGCGGGAATCACTTCATTTTTACTTTTTTCCAAAAAGTCCCTTCAGTATTAAAGAAGCATTAAAGAGGCATTAAAAACCTAATTTTTATTAAGGGCATAATAGGAATTATATATAACTTTCCTAGGAAAGTGGATGGCCAACCAAACATAAGCACCTTGGAAATTTGTCACTTTCCCATGGTCAACCAAACATGCCAAAAATACTTTCCTAGGCATCCTCTTCCTAGGAATTTGTTTCCCAGGAATCATATTCCTAGGAAGGAAAATGCTTCCCGCGAACCAAACGAGCCCTAAGGGTAATGCGATAGCACTTTGATGTGGTCATAGTTCATTGTTGTGTAAATGAACTTGATATTTTGAAAGAAATTGATTTATAAACGAAAATTAAATTTTGAAATGACTCAATAGTGTTTAGATCTGGTTTTGAATTGACATATTTTGTATGCTTGTTTTTCATATATTATTAATTATTTTATTGCTTGATTCATCTAGCTAATGTGTTCATTGCTTACTAAACTATTAGGCTTGTTATTTTATATTCTATTATTTTTACAGATTCGAAGAACTAGCTTGACTCGAGGATTCGTTATGAGAGAGCGACTAGCGATAGAATTTTGACAAATATTATCTTAGATTAGGGTTATTTAAGTTGACGCAATATTTTAAAATATTGTAGGAATTGTGAGATATTTAAATTTTGAAATTAGTTATTTAAAATAAAGTTTAAATATTATTATTCAAATTTATTCCACTGTTTGTTTATGCATGCTATTATGCGGAGATGCCTTGCACTCATGGAAGGAGAGTTTCCTATGAATATGTAGCAGTTGTCGTGATCTCTGACTTGCGATCTGAGGTCAAGGACGTAACTGACCAGCTCTAAGCCAGCTTTTTCAATCCTTGGGTCACATCTGTGTTTAAATTATGATCCATTAATAATAATTCCTGCATAACCAGCTCAACTAGATATGAATGTATTGGGTTAGATTTGGTTCTTCCTTTCTTCCTGCTTGATCCAATCCATTTAACCAATGGTTTGGATATGAGTCTAAAATCAAGGTTTCACAAAAATAATCTTCCTCACCGGTGGGTACGGTCCGGTATGAAGAACCTACAAAAATCTAGCTTAGTGTAAGCCCTGCTAGACCCAACATGGAAGGTGGCCCAGCTACAAACCTAACGAGCCGTATGGCTCTAAAATCTAAAACTAATGCTCCTAAAGTTAGCCAGCCTTCTGCTCTTTTAAACCTTCGTTCAATTAAAACGCTGAAGAACCCTCTTTAAGCATTCATTTCAGAGTTTTCAGCATAGTCTGATCAAATTTCCCTAGTCCTCCACCGACCTCACACGGGAAGCATTTGTACTGCTTAAATGTTATAGCATCGAGAAATTATGATGAAATAGAACAAAAGGTTAGCTTCCAATTGAAACCAATTGGGGCTATAGGTCATAGTCGCAACTGCAAGTTGAAAAGGAGCAAGGAGCAGTGAACCAAGTAAGAATATTAGGTAAAACAAACTGTCCAAGCACAGAATACTTCATACAGTGATCTTTGAATTTGATATGGAATTTATTGACCAGGAGATTGCAATGAAGATTCACAAGAAGATGCACGATCCAAAAGCAGGGGACTAGTCATACTACCCAAAGGCACCCAAGACCCATTCTGTCTCATGCCCATATAGCCATGAAAAAAAATAAATAAAATCAACCGTGCTTCCATTAGACAATGTTTCACTTCTTTTTATCTTGGTCATCATAGCTTCTTAACCCTGAGAAATGCCCGTTTTGGTGATATTTGAAGTTGCATGCTGTGGACCTTGGTTCGAGGAATAAGCTTTGTGCTTACTTCCAACTTTGGCAAAATCAAAGAGCAAAGGCATTCTCAGAATCTGCTCCCAGAACTAAAAAGGCCATCTCTGGAAGAATTTGAAGGGTCTTCTCATGAATCTGGGGAGGAGAGGTAAATGCTCTCAGTTATATTTTATTAAAAAAAATCTTGATATATGTGATTGTAACAGTAAGGAAGGTAGAGCAATTACCCATTCTAAATGTTGAGCTGCAATACCAGATGCATTCTCTGCACAAATTCCTCCCAAAACCTAACATGCCACGAAAAGAAATGAGAGTGCCAGTTTCTATACATGTTCTGCATATCAGTATCTAGAGTATGCTCATATTTAAAGTTTATCTGAAGAACATTTGATTTATTTGTCACCTTAAATTGTCAACCAGACAATGTCACAAGATAAAAATTTGATTTTAAGATCATGAACCCAACGATGAGCGAATACCTTGCAAACAGTCTCTAGGAAGATTCCAGGATGAACACGACGCCGCTTTTGGCCTGTAACACTACCCTGAGAAAACCAAGGGTTGTTAATATTCAAGAATATTTTGTTGCCTATGACATTGACACTACCTTATACTGTGACGCTGCCCCAATGCACCTTTCCAAAAATTTCGATAATTTCCTCGGTTTCTTCACTGTCAACTCAGATTCTTATCTTTTAGAGGAATCTATAGGGGTGGCATATAAATATTCCTAATAACCACAAGCACCAGGGATTTGGAGCATCAAGCAAATAAAAACTCACCCTAGCTGCTATTTTACTCTGCGTTGTTAGGATCTTCATCTTCATTGTTCAAGCTGTCCGCACTTCCATCTTTCCCATGCATCACTCATCATTTTTTGGACAGTTTTTCCGTGTCTCAGAGCAACTAGCTTGCTCAAGAAGTTCACCTGCAACTCCATTAGATAGATTTTATGAAAAATATTCATTACATGGCTTCATAACATAAAATGAGACGAACAAGAAAAAAGAGTTAAGAGGCATGAGGAAAAGGTTCAAGTTAAACAGTTATCAGAAAACATTTAGAAATTGTGGATTCCTGTAATAAAATAATTTGGAAGAGATTAGAACCTTAGGTCATAAATGCATTATGGACAGAGATAATTAATCTCATCAACTTAGTTGATTGGTAAAAGCAAACAACATACACTGTTAAATAGAATGTATAAATTCTGAAAAGAAAATTTGATGTTTCTGAAACTTTGCTGTCTCTTGCCAACAGAAAAAGCAAAAAAAGAGGGAAAAATCCTGCCATGTCATTCCACAAATCCCCATTTTCCTCAATGACCATTAAATCAATGTTTTCTGACTTGACAAGGTTTGGTATACAAACAAAGTACTGAAGGAACTGAGATGAAGAAAGATCTGAGATTTGGACATATTGTTCATTACCAGAGTCAGGATCAGGATGCCAACGGTTTGGGAAGCTTCCTTCTAACGTGGAAGAGAAAAAAGTGGGATTAGTATTGAAGCAGAAAACCTATGAAGTCCTGGATGGTTTCCCTTCTTATTTTATGAAATCTGCTTACAAGCGTGTTTGAGGAGTTCTATGAAGGTAATTTCCAGGTGCATAGGTCAAATTTAAATTGTGCTGATACCTAGAAACAAAATGGTAGGCTGCGTGGGGAAATTCAGACACATAAGCTTGTTTAATTGAGTTTTCAGGATCACTGCCAAGGTTTTGAAGCATGAATTTTTTGGGATCATCATCTATGGTATGCTAAGGATGCATGCTTTTATTCTTCCAGATGGACTGGGACTTAAAACTGCCGATTTGCTACTTCCACAGAATATTTGGGCAAAGGATCTAACCTTAGATACTCCCACAAATATTTAAATAAGCCTCAGGAGAGAAAAGGATTTGGTTATGATGTCAAACTGTAAGTCGTCATTTTGCCACTCAAGGGTGTTAACTGGCTTATTTGGTAAAGTCATTGGGTGTTGGTACTAGTAACCTGGGTTCAAATCTCACTCTCACCCGATCTTGGCTGGGCTTCCAACCTATCCTAGTTCTCAAAGAAAAAGAAAAAAAAAAGGGAGAAAAAGAAAAGAAAAAAAAAGAGGCATGTCAAACTGCTGCTTGATAGTTTGGGTATGCCTACCCACGCTGAGAGTTATATCAAACTGCCTTTAAGCTTTTTCCCTTTTTTTCCTTTTGATAGAAAAGATGGCTTTGCCATCAACAATCACCAAAATTATGATCAAAAGTATAGGTGAGTTACAATGGAGGAGATAGGGAGTACCCAACATAAGAGAGAGTTGTAGTTTGCTGATCATCTTCAGTGCCTTCTCACGTACTTTTCACTTAAGACTACGACCAAAGCCAAACTGAAAAAGCACATTCTTCTTTTAATTTCTCCTACTTCTATTTTGCTGACAGTAAAGGCCTCGCATAGTGCTTAAGCTAGATGTGGTTGATGCATAAAAGCGAAACAAGCTATTAGAGGTGACTAATTTCCCATCTCATTTGGGGCGGAAAATAAATTGACATCTCAATGCTGTTTCTGTTTTAATTTAGGCCCCTCAAATACAGCATTGCTTTTTGTCCGTTTCAGTGGTTTTGCTCCAAGTCCCAAAGTATTGGTCAATAAAGCAACTCCAATCAACTAAGCCTTAACCGCAAACTATTTGGGATCAATTACAAGAATTCTTTCCTTCTACATGTATCGGATCACTCCTTCATACTAGTGCAACTCTCAATCCACATGATGAGTCCAAATTATCTAAGTCATCCTTCTTTCAGTTTGTCCTCAATTGGTGTTACCTCTATGTTTTTTATAAAAGACTTCATTTTTAGTCTATCTTTTCTTGTATTACCACACATCCATCTCAATATTCTCATTTCAGCCAATTTCACCATTATTTACATATTGTTTTCTAACTATCTAACATTCTGTACCAAAAAGTATAGCTGGTCGTTTGCTGTCCTATAATTTTTTTCCTCAATTATGATGGCATTCTAGTTGTACTTCTCTATTTTATCTACCCTGCTTTAATCCTATAGATAACATCCTCTTCAAACTCTTCTTCTTTTATGAATAATTGATCCTTAAAACTGAAAATAATCACTCTTAAAAACTTCGTGATCCTCAATTTTCACTCCACCATCTCTATTTCTAATTTTACTAAAATTGTATTCCATATATTCTATCTTGATCCTACTTAACCTAAATCCTTAGATTTTAATGCATCTCCTCCATAATTTCAACTTACGATTAACTCCAACCTTAGTTTCAGTTACTAATACTATATCATCCGCAAATAACATGCACCAAGGAATATCATCCTACATATGCCTAACATGCTCACTTATAACTAATGCAAAAAGGTAACGGTCTGGAGCAGATCCTTGCTGTAAACCTATGATGATTGGAAATTTACTAGTATTATCACCAGTAGTTCTTATACTAAACCAATCCATTATACATGTCTTCAATCACATTAATATTAGGAGTGGCAATCGGATCAGGTTGGACCAAATACTGGAGGTCAGATAAGGTTACACAAAAATTCATCAACCCGAACCCCACATATTTATAAAATAGGTCAAAAATCCGGACCCGAACATAATCATTTTATTAAACTGGTAATCTACCATGATGCATAACACGATGAATCATGGTATGCTAAATCAGCCCGTATCGGCCGATTCAGCCCATACTGGACCGGTCTGTTCCCTGACCAGTCCGGTTTGGCTGTGGAAAACGGTTACGGCTCCTTCAAGGCCAGAACTGAGCGGTAAATCCACTGTACCGGTCCGGACCGGTTCGCACCAGTACAAGCCTGATACCGGGCAAAGCGGACCGGTTCGCACCGGTACAAGCCTGATACCCGGGCAAAGCGGACCGGTTCGCACCGAAGTAGCGCGCCCGCGTGCGGTTCTTCGTGCTGAGCAGCACGCCCGCGGGGGCGTACAGTGGGAACCGCGCCCACGAGCAGTTTCCACGCACGAATCCGCCTGCGCGCCCGCGCAAGGTCCCTGCGCGGGGCCTTTACTGCCACAAAGTGGCATTTAAGCCACTCTGTGGCATCTAACACGGGCGCGTGCACGCCCACGGACTTTTTTTCCTTCCGCGATGCATCTCTGTTTGCCGATTTGGTACCGGTTCAAACCGATCTGAACTGGTACCATACCGGTCTAGTAAGCGACCGGTACGCCTACCGATTTCGATACGGCGTACCTTGGGATGAATTGAGTCAAATGGGTTAAATGACTTCAGCATTGGCATCCCTAATTAATATAGATAATGAAAACTCGTTTCTTTTCTAACTTCCATCATAAAACTTCTTCAAAATACTCTATCATATACTTTCTCTAAATTAATGAAAATCATATAAAGATCTTTTCTCTTTTATTTGTATTTCTCCATTAACCTTCAAAAGAAAAAAATAGCTTCCATAGTCGACCTTCCTAGCACAAAACTAAATTGATTCTCTAAACTTTTTGTCACACCTCAATCCATAATCATCCTCTCCCAAAGTTTCACAGTATGGCTCATGAGTTTAATACCACGATAGTTAGAATAATTTTGAATATCACCTTTCTTCTTATAAATTGGTATGATAGTACTCTTCCTCCATTCATCAGACACGTTCTTGGTTTTTAAGATCTTATTAAACAAATTAGTCAAACAAATTACTCCCATATCATCTAAATGCTTCCAAACCTCTATAGGGATTTTTCCAAGTCTAACCATTTTTTTCTATTTTTATCTTTTTCATAGCCTTCATTTTTTATCTTAGATACTCCAATTCTACATGCATACTTAGTATTTTTATCCTTAACAGAACTAATAAGGCATCCTAAATCGTTTACATAAACAACTTATCAAAATAACTCCTCCATCATTCTGTGATCTCGTCCTCCTTAACCAAAACTTTTAGATTTTGTTCTTTGATGCATTTAACTTGAGTCAAGTCTCTAGTTTTCCATTCTCTTAATCTTCCAATCTTATAGATATTTATCTCCCTATCTTAAATTTCTAACTTGTGATATAACTTCGAATATGCTTTGAATCTAGTATTTAGTACCGCCTTCTTAACTTCCTTCTAAGCCATCTTATAGTTTTATATGCTTCTCCATTTCTACATTTAAATAATCTTCTATAGCACTTTCTTTTAGCCTTAACTGTTAACTGAACTTTCTCATTCACCACCAAGTTTCCCTATTGAATGGCCCTTTTCCCTTTCGTTCTCCTAATATCTCTATAACCATTTTCTTAATATTGTTAGACATGGTTTTGATTTCCCTCTAGTCCCCATTTTCTTTCCTTCAACATTCCATTCTTGAAAGTTATTTGTTTCTCTTCTCGCATATTTCACCACTTAGTCCTCGGGTTCCTATTTTCTTTAGTCCTTCTCTTCTATTTTCCAAAACAAACATTGAAAACTACCAATCTTTGTTGGCTAGTTAAACTCTCATCTGGTATAATTTTACAATCTTTACACAAAACTCGATCAATATTTCTAGCAAGCAGAAAATCTGTTTGGCTAGTATTATATTCACTTTTGAAACACCAAGTGAAAATCCTTCTAGTTAAAGCAAGAGTTAGCTAATACTAGGTCATATACCATCATGAACACAAAAATGGCATTTCCTTCCTAGTTTCTATCTCCGAAACAGTAATCTCCATGCACCCTTTCAAAATCTAAATCATATTTTCCCATGTGCCCAATCAAATTTCCCGTAATAAATACTCTACTAGGAATCTCTTGTATTAGTTCATCCATGTCCTCCCAAAAGTGTTGCTTTGTAGCATCATCCAATCCAAAGTGATGCTTTGGTCAATAAAGGGAAATCTAAAAAAATCAAAAGAAACATAGAAAAGTGAAATAAATCAAGGCAAGTTATCTATAATTATTTTGTTGTATTTGAATTATTTGGGACCATGTATGTCTAGTTTGAGTAAATGAGCACAATCCTTCAATGCACATTATGTTTATCTATACAATGGTTTTATGTATAAGACACATGCCTAAAAATTTAATAGAATATACATAAAGCAAGAACAAAGGACTTTTTCTATTTTGTGAATATCTCAAAGAGGCAATGAAAATCTAGAGGCTTTTTGGATGATGATTTAGAATTTCACTCATTCTTAAGAAATAGCATGATAAACCATGTTTCAGAACATAATGGTGAGTCATGAGAACAAAAGTGATTTGCTCAGTCCTTTGGATCTAGTCATAAATAAGCAATTTCATTCACTAAATCCATCACAATGTAAAACTCTGTCCATGCTTCAGTAAGGTTGTCAACATATTTTTCAAATACATTAACATTCTAGTTGTCTTACTGACTGATAACTGAAACTTAGGACAACAGCATATATTATCTCTTTAATAGACATGAGACGACAGGCTTATTGATGTATTATATTGCAAGACAGATGTTTAATATAAGCAAAGAATTCAGTTAGTTTTTCTCTTTTTTTTTGTGTGTGCGCACGTGTGTATGTGGAACACGTTATACTCACAAACTAGCAGGATCTTTAGAAACTATTTACAATATGAGTCTTACAACAAGAGGGAAAGGAAAAACTGGGGAAAAAGAAAAGAAACAACAATCTTGCTCAGCTACAGCCTAAACTGACCAAAACCTGCTTGAATGACTGAAATCAGAGAAAGTCAAAACTGAAATTCTGGTCACTTTTGGACCAGTTTTGGTTAAAAATTAAAATCTTGGAAAGGATGCTGGCTGATTAGAACAAAAGATACCGTCTCTAAGTGGAAGAAAAACTCTAACTAAATATCAATCAACAAAAGATATTGTCTCTAAGTGGAAGGAAAACTCTAATTAAATATCAATCAACAATGTCCTCAACCCGTACATATTTGTCTTTACTTGTCCGTATTTTAAGAAATTTATTATAAAAAAAGGGATCTGCAAGGACATTATTTAGTTAGTTGAAAGCATGTAAATGGAAGAGTATTGGGGGCTTCATCTGGTTAATACAAAGGGCATGTGTTTGCTATTCCTGCAAAATGGGTTGGAGACTTCTTTCTAAAAGGTGATTTTTGAGCCTGTAAAATTTGAAAAGATTATAAACAACTATAACTAATTCTCTCTAGCCAGAAAAAGGTTTAGGACAAGGATTTCAGTTTTCAGCAGAAAGTTCCTGAGACAGGGAACAACATTCAAGGTACTATCAGGGTTTGTGCTTGTTATGTGTTGAAACATCTCGAGTCATGTCCAGCACCTTTAATTGGGACTAGCTATCTGGGTGGGAGACATGTTCTTGTACCCAAGAGAAAATTAATTGGATCTTTCTCTTTTGAGCATGTGACAGAACAGACGTGTGAGTTGTAAGGTTTCCTTGTGTTTTGTACCATCAAGTCTGTGTGAACAACTTGGAGGAAAAGAATATGAAGAGAATGGCATCATGATGGAACCGAGATATCTTTAAGCGAGGGATATGGAAACATAGAAATTCTAACATACGGTGAGGTGGCCACATGACTAATATTTCATAGGCAAAAGCCAACTGAGATGACTAAAAAAATCGATAGAAGATATTAGAAGGGAAACCACGAAGAGCTGTGATTAAGCAAGATGTGGGCACTCAACTTGTTCCAGGGGACGATACTGCAGAACCTAGGGGATCAGCTGTTTGGCTCTTATATGTGGGGTTTGGCATTGTTTTGCTCTGCTGTGGTTCTGCTTCTGTATATGAGATGATCTGCTGTGGATCGGTGCACATTCTTTTATAAACAAAAAAAGGGACGTTCATCACTTTTGTTCAGTGATTTGTTCCTCTAATTGTTTCTCAAATCTCATCTTTGGCTAGGTTCTTGCTCCCCAACTTTCAGCCCAGGGAGAAAAGAAAAACCACAGAATCTATAAAATTCAAAGGTCCTTGTCTCTGCAGATATTCTCCAAATTGCTTGGTAGCATTTTGGCTGCATAAAATAAAACACCAACTTTATAACATACTAATTTTATTTACCAGAACAAAAAGAAAATATAAAGATATTTATTTGCACAAAATCCCTATATTAGCCTTAATTCCTCATTTTGGTTGCAAGAAGAAAAGGCTAAGTGATTTTATTTGTTTCAAAACTCACGGTGATGATAAGGAAGTCTCCTGAACATTCTTCATATAAATGAAAGGATGGGAATATCTTTGTTGACATTTAAAACTTCTTTGCACAACAATAGGTAGTAAGTAGTAAAGCCAAAATCTTCACAAGTAATTGCAGCTGCATGTGTAAATTTGACGTGTAATCTATGAAATTATCAAAGGTATGTTATGAAATGCAATTTATTTGCCAAAAAACATAGTATTTGAGACAATTGAACCATTGTATTTGTTCAGTTGGAAGATTGTTTCTTGCACCCAAAACACCACCCATAACTTTTGCAAGTTTAACGTCAGAAGAATATACGAGGGAATAGAAACAGACCACTGCCTGGGATGGGATGGTGTACTAAAATTATGATCATTTCTTTAATCTAATATTCCACCACCCATCATAGTCTGAGCTTCCTCTCTGATCAAAGCAATTCTCGCAAGCAGGTTCCGATCAGGAACAGTAGGCCTAGATACCATTGTCTATAGAGACATAGAAGCAATCAGAAACTAGCAGAAAATCTTCCCACAGAAGAATCATTAGACCATTTAAAACTGACAATTAATATTTTGCAGCTTCTCTAACAATTTTTATCAAAAATACTATCTTTCCTCCAATACTGCTTCGATGAACAAAAGGAAATGAGAAGAAAACCAATGTAACAGAGGAAGATACTAGATAATAAATTGAGTTGGGAATACTCAGTGTACTCATGAAATTTAGAATTCAAGCATTCGAAGTAATTTTCGAGCATCATAAATGTGAAATCAATTTGATTAAACATTTGAGGGAAAAATTGCCATTCAAAACTATTCGAGCAATGCTTGATGTTTCTGTTATGGTGTAATGTTAATGTAGTCTTAAGAACCTCAGGCCTGCCAGGATCCTTACAATTCAATTGATCCCAAGATGTTTTTTTTTTTTTTGTTCAGAAAACCATCCAAAAAGAAATGCGAGTTTGGCTGGATCCCAACTCCCAACCTGTTCCAGATGCATAAAATATTATGTCCAAAAATGCCATCTTGGGTGCATGCAATAGTATTGATGGATAATCCTAAGAACTTGAAAGTAGAAACTAGAAACAATATTTTATTCATCTGTTGACAGTAGGTAAAGTCTGCGCTGGGCTCCTTCATTGGTGTAAAAGCTTTGGTCAGTGTTCTTTCCACAACTTCTAAAAACCATATCTGATTGTCATGTACCATGTTCAGTTTGGCCAAGGTCATCCTCATCTGGTCAACAGGTCAGCTTGATTGAGCCCTCTCTATGTTAAGGTCGAGAAAAGGATCCCATGAAGAAGACTTAGGGCAGGCAAAGGGAGTATGTGATCCTTCCAGCCAAGGAACAATACATCAGTGTGGAGAAAAATAACATTTCTGAAGAATTTCGCATGTTAGTATATCTCATTCCATGCCCCTCAAGGCACCATTTGATTTTAAACATTCATTGCAGATCTATGAGCACAAGAAGCTCAAATCTGAGATCCAACAAAGCACATTGTATTCAGTACAGCCACCATCTTGTCGAGTGCCAACAGTGAAGCCAATTTAGTGGAGAAACCAAAGACAAGCAATCTCAGTCCCACCAAGTAGCCAATTTGAAAATCCGGGAGGCTCATGTTTGACCTAGAAGAAGGAAAATTATGTGGTTGTAGAAATGGTGGCTGTACTGAATACAATGTGCTTTGTAGGCCTAGCCTAAGCCAACTGGTCAGAAACTCCTGCCCAAGCACACCTAAGATTAACAAAATGGGTCAGGTTGCGTATAGTTTGCCAAGTCTAATTGTCATGTCTTAGTTGAGTCATATCCTATATCTTCAAGATTTATCATATATGCATCCACATTCTATCACACGTATATTTATCCATGTCCAAGCTTTATAGGTGCTTAGCAACTTTTCTATGACCCCCATGTGTTTTAATCATAAGTGCAAGCATGTAATACTATAGTATATTTATGTGGAAAATCAGTGCCATTATACTACAGAGACATATTATGAGCGTAGCCCTCAGTTAAATTACCAAGAGGCTTATAATTTTGATTGCTGCAGCAAGAAAATCCAAAACGCATTCTATACATGTTTATGGTCAGGAGTTGTCATAGGATGCTGTATCAAGCCTGTACCCAAGTATGTGCCTAAATTTTGCAAGGGTGCTATACTTCGACTATGCTTTACAGTTGAACACGCAACTATCAAATATTAATATTCTAAGATAGCTAGGAGGAAAATTGATTTTCTTGGTCCAAACCCAATTTATAAAATAAAAAACATGTACATACTCTTACATCCTCAAGCCTTGCATACATCATCAGCCCCGTTAGCAATATCATTAAGATTTGCACTTGGAAGTTGAACTTTAACATCGTTCTCTCTTTTAAACACACCACCACCTGCAGCAATACTGTCACGCCCCGAGCCCGAGGCGCGGCAGACGCCGCACGCCCGCACGGCGGGCCGCGCAGGCGTGCAAGGCATCGGATTACATCAAAGCAGATACAGATGTTCAAGACTTTATTTAAGGATTAATAGCAGATGCTTAAAATTGACAAAATACTTAAAATCATTCAAAAGCAGTCTTACAAAACTCCAAAATAACATATGCCAACATAATTCAAATGTCCAAACTAAACTAACTAAAATGCCAATAACTGAAGAATCATTGGAAACTCTAACGCACTCCCCAATCCCGTGCGATCAAGCCTCTGGATCTGAAAAATGGAGAAAACAGAATAATGAGCTACACTAGCCCAGTAAGCAACAAAATACCCCAGAGTGGGGTCAGAGCATATCAGATCAAAATACAGGATAATGTTTGAAACAAATCACAAATAATATCATTTTTTGTTTTTATAAAACTCTGATATCATAATCTCAACATGATAGGCTAGGGCCACGTAACCCAGTGGCATGGGTTGCACAGAGTGCCAGAAACCACTATTATTAGTCACCGGTGGAAACGGTGTCCAGAAACCACTATTCTAATCACCGGTGGCGCGGTGTCGAAACCGGTTCCTCACAGAATACAAGTCGACAGGTCCAACGTATAATCCCCATTGGCGGGGCCAGAGCAGAACAGAACAGATCATAGCCATGCTGAGAATATATATATATAAAAACAGATTTCATAAATTTTTCAGTCATAGTTTACGGATTTCAGAGCAAAATGAAATGCCAGACCCATTTTACTAAATACAAAACATATTTCAGAATTTAATATATTTATTTGAAAATCACACTTGAAGTATTAAGTCACTTACCTCTTCTCGCTTGATTCCTACTTCAGGTAGACGGATCAGGTTCACCTGTTAAAGTTTAATTAATTCTTTGTTAATGTCAGAATTAAGCAAAAAAAAATTCAAAAATAATATTATTGGACACGGCCCAACAGGGCCCATAGTTAGCCCATAATGGGCATGGCCCGATAGGCCCATATTGGGCACGGCCCAATGGGTTCGGGTTTCGGGTTCCGGGTTTCGGATCCGGGTTCGGGTTCCGGGCTTGGGTCTGAACTGGGCCCAAGTTGGGCCCACAAGGATACTGCCCCACTGGGCCCAACCGGACTGGACTGGGCCGAAGTTGGGCCTGCAGGGGACTGGGCCGAAGTTGGGCCTGCAGGGGACTGGGCCCAAGTTCGGCCTGCAGGGGACTGGGCCCAACGGCCCAGTTTGGCCCGTGATGGGCCTCCTCCTTCCCCAAACCCCCCCCCCCACGAATAGGGGGAGAAGGAGAGACGGAGGAGAGAGGGAGGGCCGGCGGGGTGGCCGGCCTGGGTGGCCGGAGGCTGACGCCCGGTCGACGGCCAGCCGACCGCAGTGGTGGCCGGCGGCCGCTGCGGCGACCGGTGTGAAGGAGCAACCGGGAAGATCTCGGTTTGGGGCCGAAACAGGGAAAGAAAGCATCATGTTATTTGGCATGGGAACGAAGGCAAGGAGGAGGGATGCTCACCGGCGGTCGACGGAGGTGGTGGGTCTCAGCCAAGGGAAGCTCGATCCGGTGTCAAGCGGCGGCGGCGGCGGCGGTGCTTTCCGAAGAGGAAGGAGGTCTCGAAACAGGGGAGGCTCGGATGGTGGTGGTGGTTGATCGGGCGGCACGCCGGCCACTTGGGAGGTAAGAACAGAGGGAGGAGAGGGAGAGGAGAAGGAGAAGAGAAGGGGGTTCGGTGGTGCCCTAGGGAAGAAGTAGATGGGGCTTTATAGCCCCATCGCAACCGTTCTCCGCCGCGAAAATCGCGGCGGTCAAGCGAGATCCACGGCCGTGAATCGGCCGTGGATGGACTAGGAGGGGCGCCGCGGGACTCTCGCGGCGCCCTTGCCTTGTTTGCCCTTCCGGAGGAGCCGGAGAGGATCGCCCACGCGATCCTCTGTTCCGGCTCCTTCCCCAAATGAATCGGGGCTGAAGTCGGCGAGGGCTGCCAACTTCAGCCCCGTGTCTCACATTCTTCCCCCCTAAAAAAAAATTTCGTCCTCGAAATTTAACATACCTTAGCTTGCAAAAAGGTCCGGATATTTTTCCTTCATCTCGTCCTCCAGCTCCCACGTGGCCTCTCGTTCTGAGTGATGGCTCCACTGGATCTTAACATAAGGAATCGTGCGCCTCCTCAACACTTGCTCTCTTCTATCAACCACACGTGCAGGCTGCTCAGGATATGTCAAATCTTCTCTAAGCTGCAAGGGAGCCACTTCTACCACATGGCTCATATCTGGAATATACTTTCTTAGCATGGAAACATGAAAAACATTGTGAACTCCAGACAGTGACGGTGGGAGTGCCAATTTGTAAGCCACTGCTCCTACTCTTTCCAGAATCTCAAAGGGGCCGACATAGCGTGGACTAAGTTTTCCGCGTATTCCAAATCGCATCACCCCTTTAGTAGGAGACACTTTCAGAAACACATGATCTCCGACCTGAAATTCCAATTTCCTTCTTCTATTATCTGCATAACTTTTCTGTCTGCTCTGAGCTATCCGAAGGCGTTCCCTGATCAGCTGGATCTTCTCTACTGTTTGTTGCACAATCTCGGGGCCCATAATTTTTCTTTCACCAACATCATCCCAACAGATAGGTGATCTACACTTTCTTCCATATAGAGCCTCATAAGGTGCCATTTGAATACTTGCCTGGTAACTGTTATTATATGCAAACTCAACCAAAGGCAAGTGACGGTCCCAAGAACCTTTCATATCCATTACACAAGCTCTTAGCATATCTTCCAAGGTTTGAATGGTTCTTTCTGATTGGCCATCAGTCTGAGGGTGGAAAGCTGTGCTGAAGCTCAGAGTGGTCCCCAAGGCTTTATGCAAACTACTCCAAAAGTGAGATACAAACCGCGAGTCCCTATCGGAAACAATGGATACGGGTACTCCATGCAACCTCACTATTTGTTCAATGTAGAGCTCTGCAAACTTTTCCAAGGTCATTCCTACTTTGAATGCCAAAAAGTGTGCCGACTTTGTCAATCTGTCCACAATCACCCATATAGCATCATAACCTTTAAGAGTGCGAGGCAACCCGGAGACGAAGTCCATAGTGATGTGTTCCCACTTCCATTCAGGAAGTGGTAGGGGCTGCAACAACCCTGCCGGTCTTTGATGCTCTGCTTTAACTTGCTGACATGTCAAACACCGAGCCACAAATTGTGCAATTTCTCTCTTCATATTATTCCACCAAAATGT
This sequence comes from Phoenix dactylifera, assembly GCF_009389715.1. Lineage (NCBI taxonomy): Eukaryota > Viridiplantae > Streptophyta > Magnoliopsida > Arecales > Arecaceae > Phoenix > Phoenix dactylifera. Next base: position 20,017,117 of record NC_052405.1, read on the forward strand.
ACCTTTCAAATCCTTATACATCTTAGTACCCCCAGGATGCACTGTATATCCAGTATTATGAGCTTCCTTCATAATTTCATTCTTTAAATCGGAGTCATTTGGAATACACATTCTGTTCCTGTATCTCAATGATCCATCCTCATGAAGTCTGAATTCTGATTGAGAACCTGATTCAATATCACTTCTAAGCTTTTGCAACTGAGGGTCATCTGCTTGAGCAATCCTGATCTTCTCTATCAAGGTAGGTTGGACACGTAAGTTTGCCAATTGTGCATCGGAGTCATGCCAACATACCTCAATTTCTGCTCTCCTCAGATCTTCCAGAATTTTCCTCTGAGAGGTGAGTAAGGCAGCAATACTACCAGTGGATTTTCTGCTTAGTGCATCTGCGACTACATTAGCTTTTCCTGGATGGTAATGAATAGTCAAATCATAATCCTTCAGTAACTCCAACCATCTTCTCTGTCTCATGTTTAGTTCTTTCTGGGTAAAAAGGTATTTCAAACTTTTGTGATCAGTGTACACCTTACAAGATTCACCATATAAATAATGTCTCCAAATTTTTAATGCAAACACAACAGCAGCAAGTTCCAGATCATGAACGGGGTAGTTCTCCTCATATGACTTTAATTGTCGGGAAGCATATGCAATAACCTTATCATTTTGCATCAGTACACAACCCAATCCTTTCTTTGAGGCATCACTGTAGATGGTATAACCTTCGCCACTAGAGGGAAGGGTAAGGATGGGAGCGGACACCAAACGTTGCTTAAGCTCCTGGAAGCTCTGTTCACATTTACCTGACCACTCAAACTTAACTCCTTTACGAGTTAGTCGGGTCAAAGATGCAGCAATAGAGGAAAAATCCTCAACAAATCGTCTATAATATCCTGCTAGGCCCAAGAAGCTGCGAATCTCAGTAACACTATTGGGTCTGCTCCAGTTGACCACTGCCTCGATCTTCTTTGGATCCACATAGATACCCTCTTTAGATATTACATGCCCTAGGAACATCACACTGTCTAGCCAGAATTCACTTTTCTTCAACTTACCATACAACTGCTCTTGTCTTAGGGTTTCCAGTACTAACCTCAAATGTTGCTCATGCTCGGCCTGACTCCCAGAATAGATCAAGATATCATCAATAAAGACTACTACAAATTTGTCCAGAAAGGGTCTGAACACCCTGTTCATCAGATCCATAAAAGCTGCAGGGGCATTTGTCAGTCCAAAAGGCATGACCAAAAATTCATAGTGCCCATAGCGAGTACGAAAAGCAGTTTTAGGCACATCTTCAGCCCTTATCTTTAATTGATGGTACCCAGAACGAAGATCAATTTTAGAGAATATCTGAGCACCCTTTAACTGATCAAATAAGTCATCAATTCTTGGTAGAGGATACTTGTTCTTTATTGTTGCTTTATTTATCTCTCGATAATCAATACATAATCTCATACTACCATCTTTCTTCTTTACAAATAAGACTGGAGCTCCCCAAGGTGAAACACTAGGTCTGATGAAACCCTTATCAAGAAGATCCTGCAACTGCTCCTTTAATTCTTTCATTTCAGCTGGAGCCATTCTATAGGGGGTCTTAGAGATTGGTGTGGTACTAGGAATTAAATCAATTGCAAATTCAATTTCTCTATCTGGTGGCAAGCCAGGAAGGTCTTCCGGAAAGACATCAGGGTATTCATTCACTACTCGAATATCTTCCAATCTTTGATCTGATTGTCTGGTGTCAACCACTGTGGCAATATACGCCATACTCCCCTTTCTAAGCAGCCGCTTAATTTGCATAGCGGAGACAACTCGAGGGGAGGTATAAGCACCACTCCCTACGAAGCTGAATTCGGTATCTCCGGGGATCTGAAAGTTTACCCGTTTCTCATGGCAATTAATGGTGGCAAATTGTGATGCTAACCAGTCCATACCGAGGATTATGTCAAAGTCATGCATATCTATAACTATTAAATCAGCAGGCAAGTCTCTACCTACAATCCGAATTGGACAAGTCTTGCAGACCTGATTACCAATCATCCCACTCCCTGCAGGAGTGCTAACATGCAGATCATACTCTAATTGCACACAAGGCAGGTCATGTTTTTGCACAAATGTAGATGACACAAAGGAATGCGTAGCACCAGAATCAAATAGTGTATGAGCATAAACAGAAGCAACTGGCAATGTACCTGACACCACCGTGTTGGATGCCTGAGCATCCTGCTGAGTCAGTGCATAAATACGACCCTATGTGCGCAGTCTCCCCCCTTTCTGCTGCTTAGGAGAAGAAGGCTGAGCTGACTGAGCCGGAGCAGGAGAAGCTTGCACTTGCTGGTTTCTTGAAGTTTGAGGCCTCTGAACTGATCGAAGGTCCTGTTGAGGACACTCAGCTACCTTATGACCCTGCTGGCCGCATCTAAAACAGGCACCAGATAATCGTCTACAGTGTTCAGTCTTATGCATACCACCACATGCATCACACTTCTGCTTCTCTTGCTGAATAGTCTTTCCATCAGATCCTTGCTTCCCTGATTGCCAAGATTGGTTATGTGATTTTGCAGTTTTGCTAGAATTCTGTCCACTGCGAGCATCATAATCTCTGCTTCTCTTCTTTTGTTTCTTATCTTTGGCATCATAGGTTTCTTTCCAGACAATTTCCAGATTCTTAGCCCTATCTACCAGATCATCATAGTTTGTCGAGTTTATTGCGGCCAAACTCCGACGTAAGTGAGGCTTCAATCCTTCTTCAAATCTCCTCATCCGAGACTCTGCATCCATGACGAGGGTGGGAGCAAACCGAGATAGCCTGTCAAACTCTGCCTCATACTCATCCACAGTCATAGTTCCTTGATTCAGATTGAGAAATTCCCTCTCCAGCTCCCTCAGGCGACTAGAGGGAAAATACTTGGAGTAGAATGCTGTGCGGAATCTCTGCCAGGTAAGCGCCTCATGCTCGGGTGCCAATGTGCGCTCCACAGACATCCACCAATGATGAGCTCGGTCCTGAAGCATATAGGTGGCAAATCTGACCTTCTCTTCATCGGTGCACTCCATTGCCCTGAAGGCTTTCTCCATTTCATTAATCCAGGTTTCGGCCTCTTGAGGACTAGTGGTGCCTTTAAAAGCCGAAGGTGCCATTCTCTTGAATTCTGCTATACTCCTTCTTTGCTCAGGAGGAGCAACATCCTGCTGGACTGGTTGCTGAGGTTGTTGCCTCTGTTGGCGTACTAACCCGACGACCTCCTCGATCAGTTCGAGCACCCGAGTTTGATTTCCGGCGGCAGCTTCTGGAGTTGATTGACCCTGGGTCCCTGAGTTATGCGGTGCCTCGCCCGCTTGGTTAGTAGGGGCTCTTCCCCGAGGGCCCCTGACCATCCGATTCAGGCTACGGACACGACGAGGCGGCATTCTGATTCAGTAAAAATATATAGATATTATAAAATCATCCAAACAGAATAATACGAAATAGTTAATAAAATAAATAAACATTATCCCCTTATCTGGTTCCTACCCATCTCTCAACCTTTCTGACGGATCCTACGAATCCTAAAACTTAGGCTCAATATAATTGTTTCAGTTACAATCCCTAGTGATCTTAAACCGAGCTCTGATACCACCAAATCTGTCACGCCCCGAGCCCGAGGCGCGGCAGACGCCGCATGCCCGCACGGCGGGCCGCGCAGGCGTGCAAGGCATCGGATTACATCAAAGCAGATACAGATGTTCAAGACTTTATTTAAGGATTAATAGCAGATGCTTAAAATTGACAAAATACTTAAAATCATTCAAAAGCAGTCTTACAAAACTCCAAAATAACATATGCCAACATAATTCAAATGTCCAAACTAAACTAACTAAAATGCCAATAACTGAAGAATCATTGGAAACTCTAACGCACTCCCCAATCCCGTGCGATCAAGCCTCTGGATCTGAAAAATGGAGAAAACAGAATAATGAGCTACACTAGCCCAGTAAGCAACAAAATACCCCAGAGTGGGGTCAGAGCATATCAGATCAAAATACAGGATAATGTTTGAAACAAATCACAAATAATATCATTTTTTATTTTTATAAAACTCTGATATCATAATCTCAACATGATAGGCTAGGGCCACGTAACCCAGTGGCATGGGTTGCACAGAGTGCCAGAAACCACTATTATTAGTCACCGGTGGAAACGGTGTCCAGAAACCACTATTCTAATCACCGGTGGCGCGGTGTCGAAACCGGTTCCTCACAGAATACAAGTCGACAGGTCCAACGTATAATCCCCATTGGCGGGGCCAGAGCAGAACAGAACAGATCATAGCCATGCTGAGAATATATATATATAAAAACAGATTTCATAAATTTTTCAGTCATAGTTTACGGATTTCAGAGCAAAATGAAATGCCAGACCCATTTTACTAAATACAAAACATATTTCAGAATTTAATATATTTATTTGAAAATCACACTTGAAGTATTAAGTCACTTACCTCTTCTCGCTTGATTCCTACTTCAGGTAGACGGATCAGGTTCACCTGTTAAAGTTTAATTAATTCTTTGTTAATGTCAGAATTAAGCAAAAAAAATTCAAAAATAATATTATTGGACACGGTCCAACAGGGCCCATAGTTAGCCCATAATGGGCATGGCCCGATAGGCCCATATTGGGCACGGCCCAATGGGTTCGGGTTTCGGATTCCGGGTTTCGGATCCGGGTTCGGGTTCCGGGCTTGGGTCTGAACTGGGCCCAAGTTGGGCCCACAAGGATACTGCCCCACTGGGCCCAACCGGACTGGACTGGGCCGAAGTTGGGCCTGCAGGGGACTGGGCCGAAGTTGGGCCTGCAGGGGACTGGGCCCAAGTTCGGCCTGCAGGGGACTGGGCCCAACGGCCCAGTTTGGCCCGTGATGGGCCTCCTCCTTCCCCAAACCCCCCCCCACGAATAGGGGGAGAAGGAGAGACGGAGGAGAGAGGGAGGGCCGGCGGGGTGGCCGGCCTGGGTGGCCGGAGGCTGACGCCCGGTCGACGGCCAGCCGACCGCAGTGGTGGCCGGCGGCCGCTGCGGCGACCGGTGTGAAGGAGCAACCGGGAAGATCTCGGTTTGGGGCCGAAACAGGGAAAGAAAGCATCATGTTATTTGGCATGGGAACGAAGGCAAGGAGGAGGGATGCTCACCGGCGGTCGACGGAGGTGGTGGGTCTCAGCCAAGGGAAGCTCGATCCGGTGTCAAGCGGCGGCGGCGGCGGCGGTGCTTTCCGAAGAGGAAGGAGGTCTCGAAACAGGGGAGGCTCGGATGGTGGTGGTGGTTGATCGGGCGGCACGCCGGCCACTTGGGAGGTAAGAACAGAGGGAGGAGAGGGAGAGGAGAAGGAGAAGAGGAGGGGGTTCGGTGGTGCCCTAGGGAAGAAGTAGATGGGGCTTTATAGCCCCATCGCAACCGTTCTCCGCCGCGAAAATCGCGGCGGTCAAGCGAGATCCACGGCCGTGAATCGGCCGTGGATGGACTAGGAGGGGCGCCGCGGGACTCTCGCGGCGCCCTTGCCTTGTTTGCCCTTCCGGAGGAGCCGGAGAGGATCGCCCACGCGATCCTCTGTTCCGGCTCCTTCCCCAAATGAATCGGGGCTGAAGTCGGCGAGGGCTGCCGACTTCAGCCCCGTGTCTCACAAATACAGCGTAGTAATTCATGTCTGCTTTCCTTTTGAGGAATCTGACAAAGAAGGCCAATCACATAAACCTGTTTCGAAAAAAAAGATGGTAGCACAGGAAATTCAATAGAAAGTCATGTTGAGAAGCTTACACGTGGAGCACACTTTCTGGTGAGATGGTCTAATGCTGTTTGCTCGATCACTTCCAAAAGTGACTCACACTGGACACATAAGACAATGTCAATGTGATAAGTTTAAGACTACAGAATTACAGAAAGAATCAATTAGTTAAATAAGCATAGGGAAAGCAGAATGTAAGGCCCAAACAGAAATATTGTATTTAAACAACAAACAACTTGACTGAAGACTGCTAACATAGCTATTGAAAGTTGACAGGGAACTCCAAGGATGTAAAAAAAAAAAAACATGTTTAATTGGTTCATATTTAATGAAGTTCATAAAACTGGTGTCAGAATACACTTCCTCTAGATTTAACACGTCTGACATGAATTTACTAACTTTTCAATGTGATGGGAAGATTAGAATGCCAGAGCTTCACCATGAATATCAAGTAAGAATTTTAAGATGCATTGATGATGCAGGCATATGATATTGGTGCAGAACAGCTAAATACAATTGATCAATAGTCAGTGTCAGGGATAATGAAAGGACATCTTATCAAAACAACCTTTGCCAATTTTCAGGAAAGGTATATGGCAGTAGCCACAGTTTCTAATCACAAAATAATAGGAGAAATTGAAAAAAATTTATCAAAGAAATACAAGATAAAATCATTTCAAAAATGATTTCCATTTTATCAACACATTTATATTATGGAGTTACATCACCATCCACTCAGAATACAGTGATAATTGCATTTAATTTTCAACAAGGTTCATTTAGTAACTCAACTAATCTAACTTTAAGACTTACCAAGAGTTCATTTACTGACTTCTTGACTTGCTGACTGACACAAGATTAATGATTTCACTTGATAAAGTAAAAATGCAGAGTAAATGAGGGAAAAAGAAGATGAGACAATGTTCAAGAGGCTGGGCTGATCAGCTGGGCCTAACATGGCAATGTAAGATTGGATAATGTAAAGTTCTCCAAAGTTTAATAGGGAATCAGGACCGTGAAAACCAAAACTAATGGTTACTGAAATCAAAACCTAATCTACATTTGAGTTAAGGTGTATAGGATGATGTCTTCCCATAATTATAATGGTGACTGAGGAAAGGGAATAGGTGTGGAATTGCTTGGGTTATGGTGGGCTCTTTTAATGGGTAATAGGTTTATTGCAACTTTATTCCTGATTCAAATTTGGCTTATGATTGAATCTTGAAGGCTCATTTTAAAAAAAAAAGAGCAAGAAAGAGAGAGAAACTATGTTAGAAAGACGGTATAGAGGCTAGGGTTTATTATCTTAGGATTTTAGCGAGATTGAGATGAGAATGAACAAACCCTTGTTTCTCAAACTAGTATGAAAGTAAATAGAAGCCTCTCGAGTTAATTCAACCTTATTTTCTTCAGGAAAAATGATTCCACAATGAAATATAAGGAGGATCAGTACCTTGACTTAAGAGAACTTGGATCCGAAGCATCATAAGGATCCAATCCTATGCATTGGAAATCCCCGTCCAAAATATGCATACTAGAAAAGAACGATGATATAGAATCCCTTGTTGAGATGCTTTGATTCTGTAATTCAAAAACTGTGGAACAGAAGGCGATTTCATTGCTTATTTTTTGTGTCTCATCTACATGAGGGGCACAATAGATGGTCAAATCTTCCATATGAAAGGTAATGCTAATGTTAAGAACCTAAATGATCCCAAAAAATGAGCATTGGTAATCAGCTTCTTCAGAAAGGTTAAGAACTATAAGAATGAAATTATTAATATTTTCGCTTAAATCTTTTTTACCAAAAGCAAACCATGATGACATCTCCTAAATGAAATCAACAGACGTTCAATGAACATCAGCCCTTGCTTTATAACTTTCTTTCCCAAAGGCCGTCATTTGCTCATCTCTTCATGAATATCTTGCGAGTTACATGCAGAAGAGTTTGTGTCGTCAATGATTTGATCGAATGATATGAATCAGATTCCAATAACACCTTGAAAGGAGGAATCCCCATGGACCTATTCACTGACAAAACATTGCGGGAAAACTTAGTCATAGAACTAATTTGATCCCACGAAAAGACATGGCATTCAACAGTTCACCCTAGTCATCCATTTGTCATGCACTATGCATCATCAACTGAGGTTTGTTATTTATTACTTACTGCATTCACTTAAAACAACTTACAAACCACACATCCCTGTTCAAAACAGTTATCTGACAGAGCAATAGCTCTTTGAAGCATTAACTAATCCTTCAGGGAGAATCAGTTCACCACAACATAAGAAATCACATAGGCAAACAGATTTGGTAACTTAATCAATGAAGTCACACTTGCTAGGGCATGAGTATAGAAGCCCATATGATGATGTTTTATTCCCCTGGCTAGATACCATATCTTATCAAGGAGTCAAAATCCATATGATACTAAACACCCCCATCCCCCCATCAATGGCTAAATTTGCAATATTGATTTAGTGTGACCATATCACTTTTAAACCAAGACAAGCAAATCTATCTACAATAATAATAGTCTACTCCACATTTTGATCAAGTGTCCTTCTAAGTCTCCAAAAGTCTCAATCCTCAAATAGCCTTCTTGAGACCAAACCGTCAACCAGTTGGACCCATCATATATTGGAGTGCTGACATGGGTGGAGATGGATGTTTTCTTTTGGGGGGGGTAAGTCGGCCTCTCACTGCGTGGAGACGGATGTTTGCTATGTCATTCCATCAAAAGAAAAGAAAGAAACCTTACTTCCAAATTGTGAGGAGAATTGTAAAGAGATATCATCTGCTTTGTGCCTATCAATTTAAGGTGCTGAGCTCCGGGGTGGCAAAAACTTACCTGACCAGGTTGGGCTTCAGTTGAGATCAACTATAGGTCAAATTTCTTCCCAAGGATTTTAAACAGGTGTAGGTCAGATCTTTGACTAGACTCAACTCATGAAAGTAGAGATTTATCTAGGTGGGGTCAGGTCAAATCCTGACCAAAGGATAAGATTTTTAATAGCGATTAGTTTCTTTTAATCAGTCAAAATGCAGGTTCCCCCCTCTCTGTTGCATGGTAATTCAGCATTAAGTTGAATTGGAATGGATTCCATCCAGTCGTGTCGAGGTTGGACTAGATATTTATCTACGTGGGGTCAAGTCATGCCAATGGGGTAAGGTTTCCAAGAGTGATTAGTCTCTTTTAAGCGTCAAAATGGAGATTCCCCACTTCTGTTGCATGGTTATTCAACATTAACTTAAATTATAGAGGATTGCATCCAATCATGTCAAGATTGGATCATGTAGAGTATGGTATAGGTCAGTCAGGTTGGATTCTGGGAGTTGACTAATGGCTGGATATGGCTCAAAGAATCCAAACAAACCTTCCCTGACAAGCCCCGTCAATGTTTCACACATTAACAAGTCAATATTTTGTGTGTTATTGTTTTAGATTGATCCAAACCAACTCAACCCGTATCCACCCCTAGGTGGTCTACATCAAATGACTCTGCAACTTTCTTGGATGCAATGTGATGATAGACCTTCACAACAAGGTTTAGATACCAGTGTCAAAACCTGTACCTTTTTTCATCGAAATGGTACAATACCTATACTGATGGTAAGTACCGAAACTGACAGCTTAAAGAAAATATGAAAAGTCATTGGTACCGACCAGTATGGTTAGTACAGTATCACAAGTTATGCACCAATACAGAACCTGGTATGCACCAATACAAATGCCTGTACATAGTGGTACAGCAGGTTTCAACATTGCAGCATCCATATAGGTGCTGGTTTTGCATCAAAACAGTATAAACTGGTGTTATTATCCCGTTCTAGTGGTTTTTGAAACTATGCTTCAAAATGTAGCGGGCAACATCAATGACTTCACATAAGGACTTTTCAAGTTTTGTTCCACAATAACCTCCCTAATATGGTCTCTCTTCAAGCAGCATTCAAATAAACATCCGTAGTAAGCTGCAAAGCATACAAATTTCTCATCCTTTTTTAGTTTGCAAGTTTCTTGATGTTGAAATTCATCGATCGCCATAACAGAGTCTTGGAATTATCTTAACCATTTTTTTTGCAGCAATTAGTGGTTTAAACTCTTTAATGATCTTCATCTTATCTTCCTAAAATCTTATCAATAATAATCTTATTATAAACTGGTTGGTAGATTCGATTGACGAACTTTTCTCTTTCACAAAAAAGGCAATATAGAATCAGCGTTAGAATCACTCCTAACTGCACTTCACAATGGTACCCGGTGCAGCAAACTACCTAACTGATCTAGTTAAAAATTTTAATAAACCATTCCTGCCTACAAAATGCATTCATCTCAGCATCATGACACATAGGCACATAATTACCCAGAAAGGATTTGCTAGAGATGGCAGACAATTGTTGACAGCATGTTAAACCTTTACCTTTATCATACTAGCTAGAAATGAAATCTAAGTTCCTTCACAATGAAAACTTCATCATCTTTCCTACCTAGAAATATTTACATGATCTGGTTTTCTTCAAAAATAAATTAGGATAAGTCATTCATATTCTTTAAGCATATTCATGAGACTGCAAGGATATATCAAGATTACAAACATCTTATATATGGAAGATAATGGCTTAGACTAACGTCAAAATCCGGAATTTCAAGATGGTTAAGCGATCTCCACTACAAGACTTTGAATATAAAGGTCTGGATTTTGTTGTTTTACATTATAAGGCTCTTGTTTGGCACCATGGCTTCTAATTTGTTCAAACTTCATCTTCAACATATAAAGTCAAAACACAAATAGTTGAGAAGGCTGGATTGTTACAGTTGATTTGATTATAATTACATCCTCCTCTAAACATGCAAAGGTTGCTTCCAGACTGGATTTTTCCAATTCAACACTTTGTCAGTCCTCTTTATGCAACGGTATGATAGATCTTAAACTAGTGAATTGTTTAACATGCTTTAATAGCAATTAGCTATATGAACTTTTAGTTGATAGGAATAAAGATGACATAGTTCTAAATTGTAATGTTGTCGATGAGAAGATTATATAATAAAATATTTCTCATGGTTAAAGGAATGAAGGAAACAAAACTAAATGGTACGGCTGCATGGGAAAGAAAATATAATTGAAAAATGCAGCCTTCAATAAGTGTAAAAAAATTATAAAAAACAATTTCTTAAGTTATTAATGAAAACGTATGGAGTATCAATATCATTAAGTTAGAGAAATATAAAACATTCTGTCCATCAAAGAACTACAATGTGGTAGTACATGGGTTTAAACAAACTCAAGGAGTAAGGAAGTACTAAAGAGGCAAGGACCACAGGATGTAAGATGTTGGGGGAAAACCCAAGTCGTCCCGGAACGGAGGCGCCCGACCAGGGAGCGCCGACCAGAAAAGCACCCGACCAGGGGGCGCCAACCTCGCGACGCGAGGAAAAACCCAAGTCGCGCCGACCAGAAAGGTGCCCGACCAAAAAGCGCCCGACCAGGAAACGCCGACTAGAACGCGCCGACCTCGCGACGCTTGAATTAGAGGTGCCCCACTGAGCAACTGGCTCGGGTGCCGAGCCCTAAAATGCCTTGTCCAAATATTCGACCCCAGCCTGATTCTTTAGAGAGAATCTGACAATTAGATATCCAGCTCCATCGTACTCTGCTACCGTCGTCAAGCCATTAAGGCACGTGACCTTCGCAGGCATCCGGCACACCCGATCATTAATGCGTATGGTCTCTACAGGCCTCCAGTGCACTCAACCATTAATGAACACGGCTCGAGATGATCTCCGAATCACTGGACCATCAAAATGTATGGCTCTCCCTGATCACCGGTTCACTCAGCAATTAATGCACTTACTATCTACGAACCTCAAGCCCACCACGGCCGGCGGTTGAACCACTCCACCAGGTTCGATCAACCATGACAATTCGCTGACTCCGGTCTGATCCGGTCTCTTCCTCCACAATGCCATTAATGAGCATGATCGTGCCCAATTATCACGAAGAAGACAATTTTCCCTGTCACCTCCCAGGTAATATAATATCCTTCTGTAAAAGGAAACCTGGAAAAAAAGAGAAAGGGAACAAGAACAAACATTCTCCTCTTTTACTCCACTCATATACTATCTCCCTCTGACTTAAGCATCGGAGGGCCGGCGCCGGAGATTCCGGCCACCGGCTTCTTGCAGGACTCTCCAGGAGGACGCCACCAGCTGACGCACCGCCACCTACCGTTCCAGCAGCGGAGCTCCTCCCCTCTCAGCCGACGGTCGCCCCCGGGTCCAATTTCCAGCAACAGTTGGCGCTAGAGGAAGGGCCCGAGTCGTGGCCATGAAACTGAGAAGCAAGGGAGCTTCTAATACCTCTCGACGTCCTCCACCCAGTCCTGGACACTCTGTCCAGAACTCGCCACCTCCGGCCGGAGCAGTTTGATGCTCTGGTACAACAGGTTCAGGCCTTGGCCACTGCTGTCCAAAGCTTGCAACCCAGGGCATCCCAACGGCACCGCTCCCTCCAGCCCCAGTTCAGCCGGTGCCTCCTGCAAGCGGATTCCCCCTCCGAGGCCAAGACTCCCAAGTTCAGGCCTCCCTCTGGAGAGAACACCCGGTGAGAGGTCCTGGTGGCTGGCCACAACCATCAGAAGCCGAGTCAGTCCCAGGGCAACCTGCGCCGGAGCGGACCGCCGCGGCGATCCCCCAGAATGATGAGCTCGACAAGAAGGTCGAGAAGCTGGAGCGCCAGATTGAGGCACTCCATGGAAGGAGGTCGGGACGCGATGGTGACTTCGAGTTCACCACGAGGTCCCCCTTCTCCCAACAGATTGAAGATGAGCCGGTCCCGCCAAGATTCAAGATGCCCCAGGTGGAGCCTTACAACGGCAGGACCGACCCCCATTCCACGAAGTTGGAGTTCCGAAAATCTCCGGATGTACTACCAGTAGAACCCCGAGGGGTTCCCCATTTTAATCATAAATCTCACTTTTCTACAACAACTTATGTGCAATTGTTCAAATGTGCCAAAATTCTCCTAATGATTGTCTCATAACTCCCAGACTTGGCCCAGCTCGTCAATCAGCATTGAGCGAAGCCGGGCGCCTTAACGAAACTTCGGAGCGCCGATGTCGAGCTCGGCTCGATCTCCACCGGCCATCGAGCTCGGCTCGATCTCCACCGGCCATCGAGCTCGGCACGATCTCCACCGGCCATCGAGCTCGGCTCGATCTCCATCAAATACCTCGACTACGGTCGGAAAGCCCCGATACTTCGGGATGATGGAGCACCCTCGTGGTCTCCCCGAAAATGTTCGTGGTCATCCAACAGTTCGAGATGCGGTCCTCTATCGAGCTCGGCTCGATCTCCATCGGCCATCGAGCTCGGCTCGATCTCCACCGACCATCGAGCTCGGCTCGATCTCCATCAAATACCTCGACTACGGTCGGGATGCCCCGATACTTCGGGATGATGGAGCACCCTCGTGGTCTCCCCGAAAATGTTCGTGGTCATCCAACAGTTCGAGATGCGGTCCTCTATCGAGCTCGGCTCGATCTCCACCGGCCATCGAGCTCGGCTCGATCTCCATCAAATACCTCGACTACAGTCGGGATGCCCCGATACTTCGGGATGATGGAGCACCCTCGTGGTCTTCCCCTAAATAAATGTTCGTGATCAGCAAAACGTTCGTGATTGGCAATGAACATCCCTGATGGCAACTGGTTTCTTCTATTATGCCGGCGTCCCCAGAGAACGGACCCCGAGCAAAAGAGCGTCCTCAAAAGTTCGCCGAGGAGCAAAGCTGACGACCTCGGCGTAAGACGCTCGACCCCAATGGTACAAGGTACCCTTTTTAATCGATGTTTACATTATTTCATCTACTTCGTTCCTGATTAAGCGCTTGAATGAAACCCCGACCAGCGTCGAGGTACTTGGCCGGGCCAATCGTTGCCTGGCCTCGCCCGTCCCGCATGCACTGCTCGACGGCGAACTCTAGCCTGGTTTACACCGGCAGCTCGACGAATTCCCATCCCAAGCTTCGGGATATTAGACCTGTTTTAAGTCGGAAGAGGTCCGACAATCCGCCTCGGCAACCCAAGGTCCGAGCTCGCGGAGTCCGAATAAAATTCGAGTTGGGTTAGTAACCTTTGGTCCTAGGGCTCGGCCGAATTCTGAACCAAGCTCGAGAAGGCTTGCCGAGCCTAAGTATCTCTTTGGACCTAAACATCGCAACATCGCTGGTCGAAAGTCCGAGCAACGGAAACCTAGGACCTAAGCTCGGACTCGGCAAGTATGCCGAACCTAAACATGGGTCTACGTAGCGAACGAAGTTGGGGCTGCAGAGCCCAAGTCCTTAGAACCTAAAGCGGATTCGATTGAAGAAATCTAGGGTTACTGAAAATCGAAACTTAAACCAATCATACAAGTTAGAAAACGATATTCATTTAAGGAGGCCCGAAGGCCAAGTACAAAGTTTAGGCTCGGCCTTGTAACAATATGAAGGCCGTCCCTATTTACAAAAATGATAAAAGGATATGAAGAAATCCTAAGGCTCGGCCCCATTGTCTTCGGCAACTTCGGGGACAGCTGGTTCCTCCGCGGCCGAAGTCTCCGCGTGACCGTCCTCAGTGACCTTGGGAGCAGCCTCAGGTGCCCCAGCTGGGCCCTCCTCGGCGGCCTCATCGACCGCCGGAGTACCCGCTTCTAATTCCTCGACCCCCACTCCCGGTTGAAGCAGATTAAGGTCAAAGTCGAGGAGAAGCCACCGTAACTGGTTACGGAAGTCCTTGAAGCCCTGGATGAGTCCATTTACGCCCTCCTCCTCGAGCAGGTCGCGAAACTCTTCCGATTCACGGAAGAACTTAACGGCGTTTTGGGCCTGCTCCCGAGCCTCCTTCTCCCGAGCTTCGTGATACCCGGCCTTCCGTTCTAGATTCTTCATTTCCCGTTCGCGAGCGACGAGCAAGGACTGCGCGTCGAGCAAACGGGCCTCGAGCTCCTGGGCCTTGAGGTGAGCCTCTCTCACCTCCTGCTCGCGGATAGCGAGCGTCGATTCGGCCTCGGCCAGACGCACCTCTGCGGCGCGCACTTCGGATCTGGCCAGGGCATGTGCGCCCTTCTCCTCTTCGAGCTCGGCGGTCAGAGCCCGAATCTCATCCTCGGTCGCCCCCATTCTCGTCTGGAGCTCCTGTCGCTCGGCCTCGGACACCAGACGCCTCGCCTCGGCCTCCTCGTGCCCTCGCTGATGCCTTCGGGCTCGCTCCCGATAGTCTTGAATTATGTGCATCATTGTCTCAGTCTCGTGCAGATGCTGTAAAAGAGGGATGTGAGAAACGAATCTAACTCAAAATAAACTTGCACAAATATAGAGGTTAACTTACCCGGATGGCAGAGCAAAGGGCCGAGTCCATGAAAGCGCCGTAGTTCATGGACCGGATCTTGGCCTGGTCGGCCGAGAGCAGTGCGACCCGAAGAACCTCACGCGCCGTCTGGGGATTATCGAGAGCCGAATCGCCCTCGAAGACCGCCCAACCAGGAGCATAGGGCACCCTCTCCTGGTGACCCTGACGACCCGACGAGCCCAGTAGACTAGGCTCTGCTGGCCTCAGTGGAGGCGGCCCCGTGGCTCCCTGGTTGTTCCCTGGCTCGGGACTGGGGAACTGAGGTCGGACAGGCGGCCAATCTGATTGCCGCAAGATTGGAGCGGGGCACGCAAGCGCCAAATCCGCCGTAGAACTTATCCCTCCTTGGTCGGTGCTCGGGGCTTCCTGCCGACCAGGAACTTGTGAAATTGGCGCCGGGCACGGGAGCGCCACTGTAGCTCCACCAGAGCTCGCGCCCCTAGAACCTGGGCCCTCCCCCCGACCAGCCACGAAGTGCTCGGTACCAGGAGCGCCCTTCTCGGCGACCACGGCAGCCGAGACCTTCGCTTTCTTTTTTGGCTCGGGTGGTTCTCCCGCAAGCTCGGCCGCCCTTTTTTGGAAACGGGCGTACAGGACTTCGCTCTTGGTCACCATTTTCGCGATATCTGCAAGGACGAGCAGGATTAGAACACAGAATGTTAACAGAAAAAAGAGGACTTTCTATTATTACCCTTACCCTGAGGATGCGCCGAGCTCAGGCCTACATTCACTAGAGCGTCCTCGCTTATGAGGCCACTCAGCAGAATACCGTCCCCGAGGCTGCGAACGGCGTCAAGGATCCCCTGCTCGCGCGTAGAAAGCTTAGGGACTTTGTTGACAGTCCTGAGTCGGCTCGGCCTCCATCTGGGGTCAAACCCCCACGTCCGCTCGGAGCCCAGAAAGAAAATTTTCTTCTTCCAGTCGTGAATGGACGACGGAGCGCCCTGGAAGAGTGGCCGACCCGCCCGAAGGGCGACATAGAGCCACTCTCCGTCTCCCGGGTTCGACTTCAACATAAAAAGTCGCCGGAAAACATTCACGGAGGTCGGAATCCCGTACGCCAAACACAGCGACAGGAACCCGACGATCGTCCTCCATGCGTTCGGAGCAAGTTGCGTCGGGACCAACTGGTACTCCGCAAGCAACTCGTTCACGAACCCATGGAAGGAAAACCGTAGGCCGGCCCAGAGTGCCTCCAGGTACACTCCGATCCGGCCTACTGGGGGATTCGTTACTCGATCCCCCAGTCTGGCGGGCTCCAAACGGAACCCTCGTCGAGGAAAGAACCACTCCTCGACCATCTCAACCTCTAACTCACTCATGGTGGACTCGATGTCACTCGGACCGGGACCCGTTAGAAAAAAAAAAAGAGAGAAGAAAGTGTTCCGGGCGGATAAAAAAAGAGACCTGTGAAGTTCGCCGGAGATCGGTAACTTCGGACTAAGAAGAAACTGAAGGTAGAAGAAGACAATAAGAAGGTAGCTGGAGGCCAGGTGGGGGTTTATATAGATCCCTCCAACGGCCCAAATCAGCAAGAAAGAACGCCGCTCCCCGTTCAGATCATGACGCGTGTCGGCTCGAGAGTCAGAGCGCCGCATTTAATCCAGGCTGACGCTTCGAACACAGAAGCACCTCGTCGGATTGTGCGGCCCCATCATGAGCCCACGATGCGAGGACGCTTCGAGAAATGAAAAGGTACCCTAATAATGAAACGTTTCGGGAAAGAAGAGACGCCGCCCATTAAAAGCGCCTCGAAGCGCGCGATAATTCGAAATTTCCCTAACCCAGCTAAAACTACTTCCCGTGCTCGAGCTGGTGGCCAGCTCGAGCTCGGAAGTCGGGGGGTAGTGTTGGGGGAAAACCCAAGTCGTCCCGGAACGGAAGCGCCCGACCAGGGAGCGCCGACCAGAAAAGCGCCCGACCATGGGGCGCCAACCTCCCGACGCGAGGGAAAACCCAAATCGCGCCGACCAGAAAGGCGCCGACCAGAAAGGTGCCTGACCAAAAAGCGCCCGACCAGGAAACGCCGACTAGAACGCGCCGACCTCGCGACGCTCGAATTAGAGGCGCCCCACTGAGCAACTGGCTCGGCTCGGCACCCGGCCAGGTGCCGAGCCCTAAAATGCCTTGTCTAAATATTCGACCCCAGCCTGATTCCTTAGAGAGAAGCCGGGTGCCGAGCCCTAAAATGCCTTGTCTAAATATTCGACCCCAGCCTGATTCCTTAGAGAGAATCTGACAACTAGATATCCAGCTCCATCGTACTCTGCTACCGTCGTCAAGCCATTAAGGCACGTGACCTTCGCAGGCATCCGGCACACCCGATCATTAATGCGTATGGTCTCTGCAGGCCTCCAGTGCACTCAACCATTAATGAACACGGCTCGAGATGATCTCCGAATCACTGGACCATCAAAACGTATGGCTCTCCCTGATCACCGGTTCACTCAGCAATTAATGCACTTACTATCTACGAACCCCAAGCCCACCACGGCCGACGGTTGAACCACTCCACCAGGTCCGATCAACCATGACAATTCGCTGACTCCGGTCTGATCCGGTCTCATCCTCCACAACGCCATTAATGAGCATGATCGTGCCCAATTATCATGAAGAAGACAATTTTCCCTGTCACCTCCCAGGCAATATAATATCATTCTATAAAAGGAAACCTGGGGAAAAAGAGAAAGGGGACAAGAACAAACATTCTCCTCTTTTACTCCACTCATATACTATCTCCCTCTGACTTAAGCATCGGAGGGCCGGCGCCGGAGATTCCGGCCACCGGCTTCTTGCAAGACTCTCCAGGAGGACGCCACCAGCTGACGCACCGCCACCTACCGTTCCAGCAGTGGAGCTCCTCCCCTCTCAGCCGACGGTCGCCCCCGGGTCCAATTTCCAGCAACATAAGATATTAATTTTTCTGATCTTTTTGCTCTTGTTTGGTGAAATATTATGTTTGCAGCTCTTTCTAGATTTCTTCTTCTGGTGTTTATTTGATGGATTACTGGAGAAGCTGTAGACGTTGTCCAAAACAAGGACCAGTGATGGAAAATCAATTGAGATCGTTTAGACATGCGCAACGAAAAGAAGGCTCCAGAAAGAAGAGGTACTTTAGTTTTAGGCTGCAGAACAATGCGACTGTACTAGAGGGGAAAAAACGAGCAAAATAAAGCAAAATAAAATGCTGCAGAAAATGACTAAGTCATCATGAAATGGTACTAAGCGACGCATTCTATCAGTAACCTTGTCATCGTAATCGTTGTCGACAATCTCGATCATGTAAACAATGAGCATCACGAATCCAGAGTCCATCTCGTCGACCCTCTTTCCTGATAACCCCCTGAGCCGCTATCTCCACCGCCACCCTCTCCGACGACTCGTCCAACTCCATGTCCTCCAACTGCGCCACCAACCATCAAACTCAACAACGAAAAGCACATAAAAAAAAACGAGATAAAAAGAAGAAGAGAATGGAGCTTTGGGCTGGGAGAGAGGCAGAGAGTTACTGATGGGAAAAATTTTAGAGCGCGCCATAGATTTTCTAAAATATTACGCCGTCTGTGGGAATCGAACCCACGACCACATGGTTAAAAGCCATGCGCTCTACCGGCTGAGCTAAGACGGCACGTCGTACGTTATTTTATTATAACTAATTAATTGGTAGATAATCTTTGTTTATATCCTACTAAGGTGGATAAATTATTAAAATCTTACCTCTTTCGAAAAGTAGAAATGCTTCCCCATTAAAACTCCATGGAACTTAACAAAGAAGATATCTCAAGCATTCAAAACCAAATATAGGATTATTTTCGGTTATATTGTAACCACTCTCCTGAATCAGATAATTATTTTCCAAAAACACCCTTATCTCTGTTTTCCAACATTCAGTCATGCTGACATATACTAAATCCATGTCTTTTATTGTGTAAATTTGTACATTGTGCTCATCAGAGAATTATTTTGCGAAAGTATTGGTTAGATTATTGTTAATGCTCCAATTTCATTAACATTTTTTAGGGCATAGATGAATTTTTCATTATGCTAGGGATAGTTGCCATAATGTTATTGTATGTTTGATGCATGTGACTAAGCTATCAAATAGAATTGAATTACACAATTTGCTTTTTTATATATTGTATATAATATCTTTCATCTTATCATATGGATGTATATCCCAATCAGAAAGCTATAAAAATTTCAAAAGTCGGAATAATCTTCTCTCAAGTGCCTCTCATTCTTTATTTGAAGATGAAACACCAACAGTAGATGATGATGCAAAAACTTGAAAAGTGATGCATTAATCCATGATAAAAGGGTTTGCTCCCTCTCAGGACTAGATGGAGATGGTGCCGGAGTGCTTCCATCAGTGAAAACCAAAAGACGATGGACACAAAGTATGGGAACAAAAAGCGACTTCTACAATAGATAATTACTTGCATTTAGTTTGATATTAGAAATCACTATGATAGGGGCTGCGGCACTTTGGACAGATGATGTAACGGGTGGCAACATCTAGGAGCTTGCAGCAGATGAAGTCATGGCAGACAGATCATAGGAAGCTGAGATGGAAGGATCGTTTGGCTATCATTCTCTTCTGGCCTTGATACCAAATTACAAAGCGTGTTTTGACATTGAACGGTAGCCCACTCTTGGGTTTCTCCTTGATTGGATATTTATAATGAAATGTTGTTATAGTAGGTTACAAAAAAATGTTTGTTACAGGGTAGGTTATACCAAAATGCTGTTACAAATTGGAACCAAGATTACAACACAAAGTCATTATGAGCTAGCTTCTTGGCATGGTTTGAATATTTTCAAATTACTATTGCTTATGATCTGTTGGGTTCATAGGCTCTCATCTAATATACATGTATGTATGTGTATATGTATGTGTATGTATATGTGTATGTGTGCAAATGTATATCTGTGTATATATGTGTGTGCTTGTATGTATGTCTGTGTATATCTATGTTTATTTGTATGTATGTATGTATCTATGTTTGTGTATTGTTGGTATATATGTATGTGTGTATATTCAAGTAGATCTCTACATGGCTAGACCAAAAATTATGTGATTTGGAGATTCCTAATCTAAACATTAAGTAACAAAAAAATAAAATGCATTATTTCATACTATTTAGAGTTTTCGATTTTTTGGGGCTACATGATGCATAGACTAAATGGTTTCCAAATTATATAACTTGTATATATAGGTAATTTAGAGATAGTAGATCAACAACTCGAATCACTAATATAGTATATCTTACACCCAATCTTGATCTGAACAGATAGGTACATATAGATATTGGTTTGGATCACTAATATAGCATATCTTACATCCAATCTTGATCTGAATGGATATGTATATATAGATATTGGTCTTATTATGTTCGCTAGCAGTTAATACAAAGTTCAACCACTCTTTTGCTTCCTTAAATAACTTTTAATTAATGAAACTTAAAATATTTAAATGTAATTTTAATCTTTGATTTATCATATTGGACGGGTTTTGATATCTCAATCCGAAAACAGTCGCCAAGACATTGGAAAATCTTGGTTGTCTTACTTGCCATTTCAGGATAAGATCTATCATGTCAGTCTAGCTGGATGTAATATATTAAGATTTGAAATCTTGCTGGCAGGTAAATTAGCCAATCTGGCTTATGATAACCAATACAGGTTGGGACTACCAGCCAAGGTCAAGAAGGACAGGATAAAGTTTGCTGCTATAAGCTCCTAGAAGCAAGCGACAACCACATCCATTGACATTCCCGTGTTTAAAATAGCTGATACCTAGAGAGGCTTTCTCGTCATTCGCTCTAATCTTCTGCCCTTTCACGATTACACAAGTGATAAGATAGGACTGGACTTGAGAATGTGAATGAGAGAAGGGCCTGTTGACTTTGGTTTGGTTTACTTTGATTTGGCTTGGGATTTCGAAAAATCCGAGTAAGCAGACCGTTTAGAAAACCAGGAGACACCGTAACTTTCTTGCCATTTTGCAAGACTTCCAAATGTCACGTCGCAGCACAAGACACGTCTGTCCTAAGGTTATATGGTCCACCCACAAATCAAATCATATCGAACAAGTCTCATAAAAAATTGGTAGACTCAAAAACGACCACCACTGCTCAGAACATCAAAAAAAAATCGTTCTTTAATATCAACAAGCAAAGACCCGAACGGAGACGGTAGTATTGATTGATGTGTAAGGACAAAAAGGAGATACAGCAATCAAGCAGAACCACTATTATAACAAAAAGATTCCACCCATTGAGGACAACTTGCCGATGACTCTCCCCCCCCCCGCTTTCTGGAATAGAGTTTGTGACCACAGGGATGCAGAAACAATGGAAAGACCCACAGTATAGCTGACAATATCCCGATTAATCCAATTGATTCAACCATTTCTAAATCAGATAAGAAACTTATGTAATAAAAAATAGTCAGACTCAAAATTTTAATCTATTTAATCAATAAATTTTTGATCGTCCTAGAGAGATTTTTGATTTATATAATAAACAAGATCGAAACCTAGCAATTCCCATCCATCAGAAAAATCAAGTGAAAAATTAAATTCAGCAGTAACATAAAATACAACAAACAACATATTTTTTTTGAGGGTTCACAAAATATTTAATTAATTTACAACTGAATAAGGAATCACATACAAGGCATGATCTGTCGACTACACTAATACGGCACACAATTTCCTCGCAACAGCAAACTGGACACAGTCTTTGGAGAATAAATAAATTCCATAATATACATAAGGCAAATAAACTTATCCACCCTTATCAATCCAGAAGCCCACCAATATAATATCCACAATACCAACAAACCACTCAATCCTGGAATTCCAAACTAGTCAGTCAGTCGGTCAGTCAAACCAGGATTTAAAAAACAGCAGGAAAACCCAGAGACAAGACAAGCATCATCCACAATCATTATTTAGTCCCAGTAGCTCCCAATGTCAAAAGGCCACCAGTTCGATGACTCCACGGAGAACCTTTGCCCTCTTCGAAGCCTTTCCTGCAAAAGCTCCACCTCCGTCCAAGTGGCCCAGGGAATAAGAATAAATAAAGACAAACTAAACATCATTACATCAAATCAAAAGCAAATATAGAAATGATAATTAAAGAGTTAATTAGAGATTAGAGGAAATAAAATAGAGACCATAAAAAAGAGAGATACGGATAAGGGTGGAAATCGACGCATGAAGGTCAGTCTTTTCCACTTGCCCAGAAAAATCCACATCAACCGCAATATCCGCAATCGTCAATGACCGTCAAAGTTAACGGCGACCGTGACGACCGCCTTAATAATGTCTTTACTTAAAACAGAGACCACTGTCATCATTTAAGTATCTAAGTACTTAGAACTACTTAAGTACAACTGTTTTACTACTAGCGATAATAAGATAAACTAGGTAGAAGAGTCCGTTCCGTTCCAAAAGGAGAGAATCGATGGAGATCTAGGCCTCAGCCGCGGCGCACTTCTGGGCAGTGGATGCGACGTACCAGACGACGCCGAAGGGGTCCTTCACCTTCCCGAGGAGCCCGCAGCCGCACGCGCTCTCCTCCTCCGTGATCTCCCCTTGCAGCACCGCTCCCGCCTTCACTGCCTGCGCCACGGTCCCCTCCACGTCCTCCGTCTCCAATCGGAACACGATCGCCACCCCCTCCCCCCTAAATCAACGAGAATGAAACAAATGACTTAGATCTGGGATTATTCCAGGAAGAAAACGGAGGAAAAGAGGCGGATCTCAGAGGCTTACGCGCGGGAGGAGTCGTCCTCGGTCTGGTCGCAGACGAGAAGGAAGGAGGAGCCGATCTTGAGCTCGGCGCAGAGGATGAGGGGGACCTCCTGCTCGGCCTTGCGCTTGGGGTGGTTCATCCGCTTCAGCTCCTCCGCCCCGAACGCTGCCTTGTAGAACTGCACCGCCTCGTCGGCCTTCATCGCCGGCACCAGCAGCTGCGGCTTGAACGAAGCGATGCTCGCTGACGCCGGCGCCTCCCCGTTCCCTGCTCCCTCCTGCGCCATCGCCGTCCCCCGCAACGAAAAAGAGAAGGAAAATCCTAGCGAAAACCCTAACCCTAACAGAGAGAACCGAGAAGAAAAGAGAGGGCAGAAGGAACGAAATGAGATCCTAGTTTGGGGGCAGGTGAGGGCGTATTTATAGAAGCCGAGGGCCGCGAAACCGTTTCACAGGTGCGGGCGATTTGTTGCTATTTATTTATTCTGTCCCCGAAAACCCCTTCTTCTCACTTCGAAACTACAACTCTGGCCCCGGTCTTTGTTTGAAGCCTCTCCCTCTTTCGCTTTTATCGATGCGGGGAATGGACCGTTGCGGACTCCATCAAATCACCGGCGTTGATTTCTATTCAACGGTGTAAAACGCATTTAATAAAAAATCTGACAGCACGAAGGCCGAGTGGGTGGCGGGGTGTTATTTTTATTCACCCGAGTAGGGGTATATGGGTAATTCGGAGGAAATCCAAGGGCCATTCGGTTCCTTTTGCTCACGTTTATCCACCCGCTGCTGGGCAGCACTCGCAGCGTTGTTCGTATCCGCCATAATTATCTTCTGCGCTAACGCTTAGCGCCACCGATATGAAACACCCAAAAACAAGCCCTGTGATAACACCCGCGGGACCCGCATTCAGTGTAGGGTGTCATGTGGGGCTTTAATGATATTTGTTGCTATTTTTCCCTGGTACGTGGGAGGGGTGGTTTCGGGCCCGGCGGGCCGAGGAAGAAGGGGCCACGTGGAGTTCATGTAACGGTCGGATGCGAGGGCGCCGTGGTTCCGGGTTAAAGACTGGAGTGGTACACGTATCAAAGTCTCAACGGTTGGTGGTCCTTATTCAAAGTTCATTTGTCGTGCTAGGATTTGGCGGCCCCTCAGGATGCGGAGGGAAGATAAGAAGACAAGGGGGTTGTATCTTTCGCACGAAAGAAGGAATCACCTTCCTTCGTGCGAATCCACCGTACATCACCCGCCGCACAGCCCTAAAGCGCTCCAAACGCGATCATTCTTTGCCTCAAAGCCACCAGTCGACGATCCAACGGTGGATTCTGACGAAGGAAGGATTGACCTTCCTTCGCCTGAAAGATACAACCCCGATCCAATAGGACGAGCTGGTCCTAGGGTCTGATTAAGAAACGCTATGCAGCATCTGATCTCAGGGAGGCGAGAGTTTGTTTTTTTGTTTTCTCCCTCTTTCTTTCTTTTTCTTTTTCTGTTTCTTTTTTTTTCTTCTTTTTTTTTTAGGGGGGGGGGGGGATTATAGAAGCATGCAAAACTACAAAATCATATCAAAATAATAATAATTTTTAAAAATTTATTTAGTTAAAAACTTATTTAAAAAATTCTTACAATAGTTTCAAAGTAACATAAGTCAATATATGCTAACTATTTACTTAAATCAAGTAAAATATTCTAACTAGTCAAAATAGTCTGACTAAAACTTTTATAACTAAAAGTATTTTCAGAAGATCTAGCACACTCCCTCAAGTCCCAAGCAATCATGCATTTAGATCTGAAAAAAATTAAAGAAAGTATAATAATGAGCTATACTAGCCCAATAAGTAACATAACACTCCAAAGTGGGGTTTAAGCATTCCAAATAATTAGTTGAAGATCAAGATATTGACTGAAAAATAAATCAATTTTCGAATAATATATATATATCTCTCTCTTTTTTTAAGTTTACTATTATTTTTATAAACTGATACTAGAAATCCAACATCAAACTGTGGTCACATAATCCAGTATCATGGGTCAGAATACACAAAGCGCCAATTACTACTATTCTTAACCACCGGTTGTTCAGTGTCCAAATACTACTATTTAATCATCGGTGATTCGGTGTTGAAACCAATTTCTCATATTACAAGTTGGTACGGCCAGCGAGTAATCCCTATTGGCGAGGCCAAATCATAGCCATGTTAAGAATATATACATATAAAACAATTTTTACCCAGTCAAATTTTTCAAATTTTATAACATAACACATAATATATTTTTTTAAAAAATTTACTATTATAACAAAAATATGCTCGAGCCATTTGACCAAGTATAAAACAAATATAACAATCATATTCAATAAAGTAATTATTATTTTACAAAAATTTGGAAAACACACTTTAAAATATTAAATGACTTACCTCTTTTTGCTTCAAAATCTTATTTCAGGTAGGTGGGTTAGATTCATCTATTTTAATATCATTAAAATATTATTAATTTCATCATCATTTTAGAATCCAAGTAAAGTCAAAAATTTAAACACTACTGGAAAACAATCTCATGCCCCCAAATTAGGTCGGTTAGGTGCAGTGCTCAACTGCCCAGGTCGATCTGGGTAAGGAGAATTCAACTAGTCAGGTGAAGATCAATAGTGGCCAAATTTTAAAAATATCTAGCCGGGACTGAAATAATGGGCTGGTCTACTGCCTGGATACTAGGGCAGTTCAGGGCCTCCACACTAGAGTCAACTTGGATCTAAGCAATATGAAAAGCAAATCTTACACTAGGATCCCTAAGCCTGTCTAGAGAGAAAAAGAGGAAGAGGAGAGAGAATCTTAGCTCGGGTTCAGTCAAGGATCTGGGTTTGGTTTGTCGATGGCATGGGGCATTCTGGATTAATCATCATGTATGGCCCATGAGTCAGGAGAGAGAAAAGAGGATTTGTGAATTAATCCATAGCTAAATAAATGAAAGGAAATGGAGGATTAGAAGAGGAAGAAGAATATAGAATGGAAGGGAAGAGAAGAGAACGAGAAGGAAGAGAGAAGCGGGAAGAAGGTCCGGCAACAGCCGACAGCAGCCGACAGTGGCTATGGTGACCAGTAACAAGGGAGAAGCCAAGGATTTGGCTCAGAACAAAGAAACGAGCTTGATTTGTCTAGGAACAGAGGAATAGAGGCTCGGTTAGCTTGGAATAGAGGAATAGGAGGAAGGGGAGCACTGGCATGGTAGAGATGGTGAATCTCAGCCGAGAATAGCTTGATACGGCGGTGTAGTGGCGGCGGCACTCGAAACAGTTGAGAAGAAGAAAAACAGGGTCGTCGGGGATCTAGAGAGAAATGGAGAGAATTTTGGGATGGTAGAGCTCAGATTCGGTAGCACGATGGCCGCTTGAGGTGAGGAAGAAGGATGAGATACTTGATGGTGGATCAATCGTAAAAGATGAGGGGGATTTAAAGGATTTCAGATGGGAGAATAAGCTTGATGTCGTCGCACCCGCTCGCAATCCTTGCGGCGGATGAGTACGACCCAACGGCCGGCGGCCATTCGAATGGTCCGCAGAATCCACAGAAGCCACAGTTGATGTGGCTTATCTGCTTAACCGAAGAGGAGGAGAAGACGCAGAGGATCACGATCGTGATCCTCTTTTTCATTCATCCAATCCTGCTTTGGGTCGAAGGCTGAAGTCAGTTGGGCTTGCCGACTTCAGTCCAATATGGCCCATTCCGAGTCTTTTGATTTCAATTTTATGGATATAGAAAAGTTCAAGAAAGGTGTATTTAATAGATGAATGGAGTGTCCCTGCAATAAAGCTTAGGCCGATGCAAGGAATTTTCTTTTAAGTTCTACTAACAATTACAACGTGGTTGATTCTATGAGAAGGTAGGTGTTTAATGTTGGGTAGAGTATGCACAGCGGAATAACAAATATATAAAATAATTTTTACTGACCTCCGCCCATGTTGCTCAAGCATGTAGTTGTCACACCAGAAAAAGGAAGAAGAGAAGAACTTCCACGAGAGAGAGAGAGAGGAGGCCCGAATCTTCTAAACCTATACAGGACTTGAGTGCCTTAGGTGATGGATCCACAGGCTTATTTATACTGCTAGGTTAGGGACTCGTATGCTTATCCATAAGATTTATCTCTAATTATTTCCATCCATCACAGAAACTACCAGATAAGATAAACTCCATATAACCTCTTTCTTGATTGGATTTAATCAACATTTAAACGAGGTTTATCTTGCTGAGGGATAAGCTTGATCAAGTGGGCCACATCAAGTCTCCTAGAATTAGGAGGCATGCTAACATTCTCCCGCTTGGCCCATGACATAATGGTGATAAAACCATAGTATGGCCATAAATTAAATTTATCCAATCATGTAACTTAATCAATAAATACCATTATATGAATTATAGCGGTTATATCTTATTATGAAGACATTTCCTTCCATGTATTACAATGTAGGATATATTGATGTATACTTTATAAGATATATCTATATCTTATTGAATGACTAAATAATAGTTCATTAGGGTCCTTTCTTTATATATCAAAAGATATCATATATGACAAAAGATAAACTTTATGTGCACAACCATAGTCATGTTTTATTAATCAAAGCTGTAAGCATTGTTCACAAAATGTGAATACAAAGTGAGAAAAATAAATCATACATCAAATGAGCTAATAAGTCCCATATGATCCACAAGATCAATATAAACTTTAGCCGGCAATGCTTTAGTCATGGGATCAGCAATCATCAGCTCAGTACTAATATGCTCAATAAACACATCTCCAGATTTCATTTTATCTCTTACAACCAAATACTTTATATTTATGTGCTTATTATGGCTGCTACTTTTATTATTCTTAGAGAAAAAAACTGCAGCCATATTATCACAATAAATTTTTATTGGCCTTAATATAAAATCAACGATCCTTAGTCCTGCTATGAAATTCCGTAGCCATATAGCCTATGAAGTCGCTTCATAGCATACAACAAATTCTGCTTCTATGGTTGATAAAGTAGTTATAGATTGCTTGATGCTTCTCCAAGATATAGCTCCTCTAGCCAAGAGAAAAACATATCTTGAAGTAGACTTCTTTGTATCTGAACATCCAGCAAAATCTGAATCTGAATATCCGACAATCTCTAATAAATCTGTATGTCTATAAGTAAGCTCGAAGTTCTTGGTTCCTTGTAAATACCGCACACTACAACAAAAAAGGTGTTTGCCGACTCTAAATTGCCGACGCTAGATAAAAGCGTCGGCAATTTTTTTTCTTGCAACAGTAGATGCCGACGCTTTGGGAAAGCGTCGGTAAAAAATCTTCCGCCGACGCTTTTGATGGAATCACCGACGCTTATAAGCGTCGGCATAAGGGACGGATGCGACGACGCTTATAAGCGTCGTCGGACTTCATATCTCCCACGACAAAACCCGATCGACCCTCTCTCTCCGCAGCCTTAAACCTTATCCCTAGCTAGCTCACGCCGACCGACTCCCCCCTCCCTCCGCCGATCTCAGCCATTCCCCTCCTTCGAGCGATCCTCCGCCGCATCTCCTTCCCCTCCTCCCCCTCTCCGTTGGCCTCCTCTCTGTGGATATCTCCCGCCTCCTCCGCCGCAAATAGGCATCACGCGGCGTTTGAAGTTTGGAGCCGGCAAGGACAGGGACAAGGCCAGGTTTGGGATCTTCTTCTCTTGCTTCGATCTTTAAATTCTAGATGTTCTGGATCTTTAAATCCGTGCTCGCTTCTCGTCACCACACCTCTCGCCCGCTCTGTCGATCTTGATCGCAATCTCGACAGAAAGAAGGAGAAAATGGTGATGTTTACGGTGACTCGGAAGGAGACGTCTCCTTTTGAGGGGCCTCAGAAAGAAGGTAATGATCGCCTATCATAGATCTAGGGTTTCTTTGTTCATTTTTCTTTTTCCCTTGTAGATCTTGAGTTCTAACATAGGTATTGCCCCAATAGGTAAGACCTATGGTACTCAGAGTTCTAGCTATTGACTCAATTCAGAAGTGTATTGCCCCAATAATTGATTCCCCATTCTATGAGGCGGCCTGGAGTGTGCATCCTTTGGATGGATCAGGTAGAAAAGTCTTATAAGATTTTGCTAGTTTCTGAATGGCTAGAGGGAGGGATTATTCTCTGGATTAAAATGCCTTATGTAGAAAACACCATGACATTCTCTGGATTATTGTGTGTCCGGTCAAATTTAATTGGCTGCAGGATGTACCAGTTAGAGTAGACTCTCTGTTTGGTTTTCCGTAAGCCTGTGAAGGTCGTGATTGAACCTATCCTAAGCCATCCAATTGCAGTAACTTATCCTCTGGCCAAATCGATCGTAACTTGAGATACGGTCAGCCACACACACTGATAATATATATGTATATTGCCAGAGGAAGTGTTATATTAAACATGCCAAATATATCACTCTTTAATAATCAGAAACAAGATAGGAAGGAATCGGGGAGAACCAAACTTGGCATGGTGAATGTAATGGTTGCTAGTGGAGGGAAGAATCACTTCTACACGAATAAAATGAATGCACTGCTATCACTCTAGGTGTGGAAGAATGCACTGCTATCACTCTAGGTATGGAAGAACTATGTAAACCTCCCAATGGTGGCAGAACCTGGGAGGCATCAAACAGAACCTAAAAAAAAGTGATGATTTTGGCTTCTTGGATGTTCAAAAGAAGACCATTGATCATTTGCAAACTCAGTTGAAGAAATGTAGGAGAACCCTATGGTTCCAATCGAGCTTAGTAACTTTAAAGAAACTGCTGTCTGCCAAAGAAATGTCAAATCCACCAAGACCAGAATGGCAGAACTGATTATTTCTGGCCAAAACTGCTGAATCTAGGCAGTACCAAAACAGTTTTATGTAGTTTCTGGTCAAGGGATATGACTTCTTGCTTGTTTTTCTTCTTGTTTTATGTAGTTGTGTTGATCGTAAAAGCATAGATTTGGGTCTTGGAGGAATTCGAAGGGAGTATTTGCAAACAGATTGTGCTATCAACCAGGCAAGCATATATTTCTTCTATGTTCTCTAACGAATTTCATACATCTAAATTTGTATTAGTATTTCATATCTTTTTATGATTTTCCTTTGTTGAAGGCCTTTGGTTTTAGCTCTAATATTTGGCTTATTGTACCTTTTACATTAGCAGATAAACTATTAAGTGATTTTGTTGCATTGACCTAGCTTACGTTAGTATATATTTCCGTAGTGTGGGGCATGATGGTATTTTTTGCCTCGATGATAGGTATTGTTGTGAAGGAAAGAGACATGCGTGAAACCATGAGGGGGGTGTTCAGTTATTTGTTGATCATCCTAAGATTAAGGGTGATGTGAGTAGAGGTGATGAGATCACCGCATTTGATCATACCATTACATTCTTTTGATCACCGCATTTGAGTAGAGGTAATTTTTTGATTTAATATTATTATAACATTCTTTTGTTTTGGTGTAGAAAAAGTTTGTGCTCCCTCCAGAGAGCCATGATTGGGTGCTAAAGTCCCTCAACCGCAAATGGAAAGAATATAAGTCGAAGTTGAAGGCCGACTGGAAGCGCGAGGGTATGACAGAGGAGGAAGTTGCTCGTGTTTGTCCTCCTGATGTATACCATCATCAGTGGAGGGAGCTTGTTCACTATTGATTTTCCGAGAGAGGACAGGTTGTGTATTCTCTCTCAATACCTTATATAATGTTTAATATATTTAATATATTACAATGTTTAATTTTTTCGTGGTAGACATATTCTGACATTGGTCGAGCCGCACGAGCATCTCAGACAATTCCTCACACTTCAGGCTCGAAGAGTTAAGCGAGGCTCAGAGCTGAATTCGTAAGTTTTTTTGAAACTTTTTGAAACTCTTGTATCATATAGCATGTATCATGATATAGTTCTATAAGATGAAACTCTTCCAATATACTTTTTGTTGTAGATGGAAGACCATGGGAGGAAACCTGGTGAGGTGGAGTTCTATAAGATGACTCACACCCACCGAGATGGCAGCTTTGTCCGAGAGGAGTCGAGAGATATAGTTGTATGTATTTATTAATAATTTCTGCAATGATTTTTTATATATATTAATTTTTCAAAAATTAATTTGATTGTTTTTGAGAGATATAGGACAGAGCTACATCCCTTATTTCAGAGCGTATCGGAGAGTCATCTTCAATCGGCAACACCAGAGGTGTCGAAGCTCAGGTGTTTACCGAGTTGATGGGCTCGGAGCGTTATGGTAGAGTGAGGGGTTATGGCGTTGGAGTTACCCCCACTCAGTTGTCTGCAGTGGGTAGATATACTCAAGATGCTAGACAGAGTAGTAGCACTGCAGAGGTTAATGATCTGAAGGCAGAGATAAAAGAGTTGAAGCAGAGCCACCAGACAGAGATGCAATCTTTGAGGGCTCAGATTAATCAGATTACATCTTTGTTGCATCAGTTTGTCCCTCCTCAGGTAAATTACTACATCTACTTGAACATTTTGCATAAGTATCATATTTTTCTTAAAGAGTTTAATAATTTTCGTATTCTTAACTGCTTTAGTTTTTTTATTACAGGTTCCTGATGGTTCATCTGCACGTAGAGATGGTGATGCTAGCGACCCCTGAAGCATTTATTTTAGAGTTTATATGTATTTTTTTATGCTTTTTGAAGTACATTGTAAACGTAAATTGATAGTATGAATGTAATTTGACAATATGAATGTTTAGATAAATATGTTTGATTTTGTGTATATCTCGCTTAGTTGTGTGGCTTTGATTTTGTAAACAGGGTTTAGAAATTTGGTGCTCCCTTTTCAGGAATGGCCTGAAGAAGATTATCCACCATATGCAAATGGTCCTGGCTATGTTGTGTCTTCTGATATTTCAAGCTTTATTGTATCAGAATTTGAGAAACAAAAATTGAGGGTACGCCTTGTCCTATTATTCTCATGTGATTACATAAATGGCCTTTGCTTGTTTTCCATATATTGGGAGATGTGATAGGGTTCTATACTCTAATGTTATTTTAGATACCTTGGCTTTCTTGAACTGCAGGTGCTCTTTAAAATGTGGTTGTCGAGTACTATGCACTGTTCTTGTATCTGTTGCTTTTAAATATATTACATATTTGATCTGCATAGCCAGGCACTTGAATGCGTTTTGTAGTTCCAGTACTTTTGAAATCTGTATCCTTATTTTTGAGGACAGGTTTTTGCAGTTTCCATGAATAAATATTCTAGAGGCTTTTACTTTGGAAATGCAGAAGTGTTTTCAGAATTGATTTTGTGGAGGATTTGCCTGGTCGATGGTATAAGGAGGACCATTGAAGATGTAGGCTTTTGGAGTCAAGTTACTATGATCAAATTCTATTGATGTGCTGGAAGATAGGAACAACGATAAGAACAGCTGATATATTGATAATCTTTCATTTAAAATGGAATTATGAAGGTTGAAGAGTATATAATGTTGTCGCTAGCTTTATGTTTGTTAAGGCAAATGAACCATTCTTTGGGAGGACATCAACATGACCAAGACTTTCATTGCTTTCCTTTTTCTTATTGGATGATACTAATGTTTCTGTGTTGCCTTCTGGAATTAGGACTTTGCAGCATCCGGATATTGAACAATGGTTTATGGCTACTGAAGTAGAAGAGCTAATAAACAACTAAAGGATATTTGGAATGTTTGATTGTGCTACAAATGAACTAAGCTCTTCATAAATTGCTCAAGCATGGATCAGGCTTGTTCAACTAGTTGAATTCAAGCTGCAGTTAAGGCTGAATTTATAAATGAGCAGAGCTGGAGTTCTTTCCAGATTTCTGAGCACAGGAAAGCTATGAAAACCAGCTCATTCAAATTGTCATAAGCCAAGTCAAGCTGAGCCTGAACGAACTCCTGGTATGGCCAAGCTGAGCTACAGCATCCCAAGGCCAGCGGAGAACCCTTTTGGGGAACCCTGCAAGCCCTGAGGTCTGCCTGATAGTATGCATCCTTCCCCTCCTTCCAGTCAAAATCTTATGTGGGTAGGCCTGCAATTCAGTCAATTCAACCTCAAAACCATTCTCTAATCCACAAGATCAAAATCCAAATGCTTTGATATGGAAAAAAAGGCACGAGCAATTCTATTTTTGATTTTTTTTCTCCTGACCTGGTGACCAACATCCCAAATGATCGTCTTCAGGGGTATCGAACACATGATGGAGAGCCACAGTCAGCTCTACCACTCCCAAGCTGGCACTTAGATTTTGTAAACAGGGTTTAGAAATTTTAAAAATTATTTTTTTAAAAAAATTAATATTCTAACGACGCTTTAAAGCGTCGTTACAATTTCGACCAGAAATAAATTAGCGACGCTTTAAAGCGTCGCTAAAATTTCAATTAGCGACGCTTTAAAGCGTCGCTAAAATGTCGACCAGAAATCAATTAACGACGCTTTAAAGCGTCGTTAGATACCGACGCTTTACATTACATCTAGCGACGCTTTAAAGCGTCGCTAAAAAGCGTCGGGAAAGCCTTCGGCGCTTTTCAATGCGTCGGAAAACATTTTCTCCACTGTAGCATAGGCGACGCTTTGCCGACGCTTACGAAAGCGTCGGGATGGTTTTTAGCGACGCTTAAAAGCATCGTTAAAGGCCAAAAAAAGCGTCGCTAATGACCATTATTCTTGTAGTGGCATCACCTTCTTGGCAGCTTTCCAATGTTCTTGTCCTGGATTGCTTTGGTATCTCCCCAACATTTCTACTGCAAATCCAATGTCTGGACGAATATATACTTGAGCATACATCAAGCTACCAACTGCAGAAGCATAAGGTATGCTTTTCATATGCTCCAATTCCAAACTGTTTTGTGGTAATTATCTCAAATTGAATTTGTCTCCTTTGACAATGGGTGCTACTGTAGGTGAACAAAACTTTATATTATATCTTTCTAAAACTCTTTCGATGTAGGCCTTTTGAGACAATCCCAATATCCTTCGGAATCTATCTCTACGAATCTCTATGCCAATGACATATGAAGCTTCACCCAAACCCTTCATCTCAAAGTGTTTAGAAAGAAAATCTTTAGTTTCACATAGCAAACCCAAATCATTGGTTGCAATCAAAATATCATCCGCATATAGGGCTAAAAAAATATATTTACTCCCACTCACCTTAAGGTATATACACTGATCAACAATGTTCTCCGTAAAACTATATGAAGTAACAATATTGTGAAACTTAATATACCATTGGCGGGAGGCTTGTTTAAGTCCATATATGAATTTTCTTAATTTGCAAACTAGATGATTATCCTTAGATGATAATCTTTCAGACATGTCCATGTACACCATTTCCTCAAGATCATCATTCAAGAAAGATATTTTCACATCCATCTGATGTAGCTCTTGTGGGAGATGAGCGCCTCAAACCACAGCACCTAGGGTATCCCCTATACTGCAAGAGGCGTTGGACCTTAATTTAATGGTGAAGGAGGACAAGAGCCAAGCGGAATTTGGCTCTTCTTCAATAATGATTGCATGCCCTAGTGTTCTTAGGAATGGTGGGGTGAGAGAGAGAGAGAGAGAGAGAGAGAGAGAGAAACGAGAGTAGGATTTCAGGAAGAAAGAGTTTTCAATGATTTCAGGAAGAAAACTCTAAAAGAGGACTTCTACCCCTTAGACATAGAATACATCTCTCTAAGAAGATGTGCCCCAACACATCTGAAGAGATTCAGCATGAGCAAGATCCTTTATGCTTCGGCTATAGGGAGCCTCATGTATGCAATGTTATGTACACGACTTGATATAGTTCTTGCTGTGAGTGTCACGAGCAGATATCAATCGAATCTAGACGAGGAGCATTGGAGAGCTATAAAGAACATTTTTAAGTACTAAAGAAGAACTAAGGATATGTTCTTGGTCTTTGGAGGAGGATCAGAGTTAAAGATAGAATAATACACAGATTCAGACTTTATGACTGATATTGATGATAAAAAGTCTACATCAGGATATATATTCTTGTGCAATGGTGGTTTGGTAAATTGGAAGAGTTTCAAACAACCGATCATTGCTGATTCTACTATGGAAGCTGAGTATATCGCCGCCTCTGAAGTTACAAAGGAAGCCTTCTGGTTCAAGAAGTTTATTGCAGAGTTAGATGTAATATCATCAGATGCCATAACACTCTACTACGATAACGATGGCGCTATAACTCTTGCTAAGGAGCCTAGGTCTCATCAGAAATCCAAGCACATAGAGCGGAGCGGTGCTTTCACTTCATACGCGACTACTTTGAGAAGAAATATGTCGAGGTGCAGAGAGTAAACTCCACGGACAATATGGCGAACCCATTCACTAAGCAGCTTAGTCAGCAGAAGACTGAAGCCTATCTTGATAAGATGGGGCTTAGATATATGGCTGATTGGTTTTAATGCAAGTGGGAGATTATTAGATGTATGCCCTAGAAGCCAATCTTGCTGCCACATAATTTATTCTGGGACATAATTTTGTACTTGACTTTATTATTATTGAATAATGATAGGCATCTTTTTCATTCATAGTGTGTGTGTCTATGAATCGTCCAAGAAATTAATAAAATGATGATGTATATTCTCAAGAGTTGAAATTTGAGCCATGTGTCATTAGTGATTAATTCCTGAATGCTCCTGATTGACGGATCATCACGAGAACGGTGATTGATCCGATGAGATTAGTGCACAGATCACTATCCTTTTGGATGGACAAGTCTCGAGCCCACAGTGTAGGAACACTGGAGTGATAGTGCAAGTGCTTGTTAGAGAACAAGGACACTGAGCGTGTCCAAAGCAAGAAGTCACTTAAATGTCTATCTACTCGTCAGTGACTTACTTGATGTTGCAGTAGTATGACTGGTCTTTTGACCTGCGGTGCTTCGGCTATTCATAGTGAGGTTGCTATAATTTAACTGCACATGTACATGATCTCTAGCCATATGGGTCCTTGTGGTACAGATTGGCTGCAGTAGGTTCACTATAGGAGTAGGGTGTGCACCTACATGGAATCTATCGACCTTGATAGATAAGGAGTTGTTCTATGTGATTTATGAGACTGAGTTCGAAAGACCTCGACCGGGGCAGTTTGTATAGTGGAAAAGGAGTTTTCCACTTTCGAACTAAAGTCGAATAAATCTTGATATATGACAGATGATGGGGTTTGACGAGTTATCCATGACCTCCATCTTGTAGGAATCCATGATCGAATGACCGTATCATACGATAACCGCACTTAAAGGTTCATCTATTTCATTCTGTTAGGTTGCTACTACATGCTGGTAGGCGTCATTGGTGGATGGTGAGACTCACAGAGATTATCTTGATGGTCAATGATTTCTGATGAGATGAGTTGGAATTATTCCAACCCATTAAAAAGAGTTTTTAATAATATTGTGATAGAGATCATAATATATCTCACCACCTGTCACGCCCCGAACCCAACTTCCGGGTCCGGCACGCGACCGGCCGCATGAGCCCTAGAGCAATACCATAAAGATCATGCAAGGCCTAAAAGGTACAATATTCACATAATGCCAAAATCAAAGATTAATGTAATTCAATCAAATCCAACTAAAATGTACTGATTTATTACATAATTTCAAATATCCATAAATAAAAGATAGATTAACTTCTATCTATCCAGCAATCAGACTCCATGCTGATCTTATTTCTCGTCCCACCCAATGGCCTCTACAAATCCAGTCTCTCTGAAAAAGAAAGTAAGTATAGTATGAGTTTTTCCAGCCCAGTAAGAATCCCAACAGCCACACACAGTAATAATAATAAAATGATCAAAACATCAAATAAATGCCATTTCATCATTTCAAAGGCTCAACAAATAGCAAATATAAGTAACCATTTCATACACATAAATCTTTTTTCACATTATGTGATCAATTTCCGTATTACTCTGATTCCCAAGTTTTCAGACTTTTCACTTCTAGCTTTGGACTAACCAAGTTCATGACTCAGTCCAAGACTGCGCAAATCCCACGCATAAGCTCGTGGCAACAATTCCATGCGTGAGCCCGTGGAGGCTATCCTACGCATAAGCTCGTAGAGGCTATCCCATGCGTAAGCCCGTGGAGGCTATCCTACGCATAAGCTCGTAGAGGCTATCCCACGCATAAGCTCGTGGCAACTATCTTATGCATAAGCTCGTAGAGGCTATCTCATGACAAGGTTAGTCCAACCCATTCTACATGTCCAGTTTTACATGTTTAATCAAATTCCAATCACATCACATATTTTCATAATTTCTCAAAAATATGTTAATTCTTCCCAATTTAATTATTTCAATATTTTCATAGCAATCAAAATGCACATCTCATATGTGTCATACAAGCTCATAAAATTAATATCAACATACTGATAAAAATATATCCAAAGATAAATTCCATACATGCATAAATAGAGGTGCTCAGTTGTAGGAATTCTTACAGGAATTGTAGACTGACGTTACCACGGATCCGAATCACAACCTACGCGCTGGGGTGCTGAATCCCCTGATCAAAATCTCCTGGCACCGCTGACTCTTCCCCTACAACATTAATTATAAATCACAAACTAAATTATTTAATATTTAAATATTCAAAACCATAATTCACATCTACTATGGGGTCCATCACCAGGTCCCCAAACATCTCAATCCCTCAAAATCTAGGACAGTCGGGGTGGCCCGACTCCCACCCTTGTATCACCGGCCTATATCGTCGCCAGCCGTGACCGCAGCTACGCCGGCGACGATAGCCGGTCCCGGTGAAGAAACCAAGAGAAAGGAAGATCCATCTCTTCATGGTTGGGAGTACATCTCTCTTCCTCAAATCTTTTTGATCCAAGGGCAGCAGCCATGGTGGTTGTGCCCTCTCCTTCCCCAACCCGACAACAACTCGGCCACCATTGGCCGAACCATCATCGGCCACCACTCCGGCGATGATGGCCGGCCAAGAGAGGGAGGAAAAGGTGGTCCCTTCCTCTTCTTCTCCCAAGAACAGACAGGGCCTCATTCCTCCCTTCCCCCTCCTTCATCATCCACGGAAGACCCGCACGGCTCCTCACAGCCACCGTGATGGTGGCTCGCCCCCCCCACCCGACAGCACCCAACCGCCGTCGTCGCCGCCGGTGGCCAACCGACGAGGGGAAGAGGAGGAGAGGATGGGATCCCGAGGAAGAAGACCTCGGATCCACCCTCCCTCATCACATACACAGCCTAGAAAACCCTCTCTGACCCCCTCACAGACCCGACCAACCCCAACCACCATGAATCCCGGCCAACCCGGCGGCCGGCGGCGGCGGAATCTGGAAGAGAGAGGCCGAAATAGGGGTACCCTGTTTCGGACTCTTCTCCGACGATTCACCAGCCAAAACTTCACCCACACGACCCAAAAACCAAGCAAATGAAACGAAAAAGAGCGAGCCAGGCTTACCTCCGTCCGTTGAGTATTCCGGCGACCTTTCCGACGTGAAATCGGAGAAGAAAGTCCGTAAGCGAGCTCGGATGAAACCCACGGATCCCAAGCTTTTGTGGGGGCTTTCACCGAAGGAATAAGGCTCCCTCCATGGCCGGCCGGATCTTATCTCCGGCACTCGTCTCCTCCGGCGATCGACTCACGCCGCCGAACACCGCCGCAGCCCCTTCACCCTTCTTCTTCCACGATCGTGCCTAGGGCACGATCATTATAAGGGGGATGGGCCCGGTCTTTTCGGGCCAGCCCGTCACCCTTTCCTTCTTCTTTTTTTTTTCTTTTTTCCTGGGTTTTCACATTCTCCCCTCCTAAAAAAAAAATTTCGTCCGTGAAATTAACTTACTTGAAGCCTCAAACTTTAAAAATATGCATCCATTATATCATCCCTGAGATCTTAAATAGTCTCCCTCTCGGAGTACCTACTCATAAGATTGTGACATACAAAAAAAAAAATCACAGCATCTCAAAACTTATCCTTTCTATTTACCACACGTAGTAAGTTCTTTTGATCTCCTTCAAAAGAATTTCAAACTCCCAACTTTGGATTAAAATGCCATAATTATATCCCAAAGAAATTAATTTCTCTTGATTCTACACAGAGATCATAATTGGCTTGACAGAAATAGGAGAAATCCTTAGTATCAAATGCTCTTAATATTCTATAATCATTTTTCTTTTCTTAACTTTGCCTGTGATTAGATGATCAACCTTTATCTTAGAAAAACTGCAAACCTATTCAAATAGGTATATTAACAATGTCATAGCTAGGAGTCGAAGAACTATATTAAATCATTCCAGGCCCAAGCTTAATCACATAGCTATCAATCCGTTAACGCTAAATTTAAAATGCCCCAAAATTCTTCTTAGAATTATCAAAAATAGGAGAGCCCATAGCTACTTCCAGTAGGCAAAGAATCAACGACATTCCCCTCTACTAGAAAACTAACTCAAGTCTTCTATAATAATACCTTTCAGATCAAGGTATTATTATTATTATTATTATTTAATCGGTTTCAAAATAACTCAAGCCACTATACTTCTACTGCGCACTCTGATCTAACTCATCAAATTCTTTAAAGTCACAAAATGATTTCTAACCAAAGCATCACTTTTCACCGAGACTAAGAAAATCCAAATTTTAAATTTTCAAGTAGAACTAGAGCAAAACCTCTAGATCTTTTTGTCCTCGATTTATATAGAGTGTACTTACCATAACTAACCCCCAATCCTTTAGTCAAGTTTAAGGTCACTACGTGATCTCCATAACCTTCTTAGAATCCAAAATATCTAAGTTTAATTTAAAGGGGGTAATTCTTGTATTCCCTTAGCAATTTAATTAGAAAATCTACATTGATTTCCTTCCAACAGAATTTACTTCAAATTCAATGTGTTAGAATTGTTGAGCCAATATCACTATGAGTAGGAATTAACCCTATCAACCTCCAAATTCTTTTTCACCAAAATTCTTAATGTCTATGATCAATGCTACACATAATAACTCACATAAGCATCTCATTTCTACTCAATTTTGTATTTTACAATGATAAAGATTTCTAGTTAGATCATAAACTTAGACTTGAATTCAAATTAACACATCCAATAATCTCCAACAATTATAAGAAAAAATTCAGTAGCCCAATCCAAATATGAGAATTCAAATAATTAGAATTTTCCCATCAATATGCATACTCTATGGCCTCAAAATAATCAAATACATCAATAGAAAATAGACCTATTTGCAATATCCAACATGCCAATATCAGATATAATCCACATGCATTTTCAACTTCGAAGAACGTTCCTTTCAATATTATGAAATCTTCTTAGCTCACTCCAATACTATGGAAGATGAACGTACAAATCCCACTCTAATAATTAGCAGCAAAATCCAAAAGTACAGTCACATCAAAACCCATATCAAATTTGAACTTTCAAATCATTTAAATAATATCTGAACATGGTATACTCGATATACCATTGTTGACCTACACTTATCTTAGGTCAAACCTCTCTTATCATGATCAAAGACAATTTATACTTTCCTTCCACACTCATCGAAAACCAAACCCAATGCATGCATTTTATCACAATGCTCAGTGATGTTACAGCTTAAGCACTGAATTTAATTGTCATGTCCTAAGTGATCATAACCTTAAGCTATGATAAATTTCTGTCACGATCCCTAGTGATCTTAAACATATGCTCAGATTCCAACTGGACACATTTTCCAATAATCTTAAACCTCAAACTTTAATGCCACTAAGGCCACAGTCCCTAGTGGTCTTAAATCTTAGAT
Source organism: Phoenix dactylifera (assembly GCF_009389715.1). Taxonomy (NCBI): domain Eukaryota; kingdom Viridiplantae; phylum Streptophyta; class Magnoliopsida; order Arecales; family Arecaceae; genus Phoenix; species Phoenix dactylifera. The sequence goes on from NC_052405.1 coordinate 20,057,793, forward strand.
TATAATATCATTCTTGTTACAATCTCAAGTGATTATAAACCAAATCTTTGATAGTTTTTCTATCATAATTCTCCACCGATACTCACTTGAACATAAACCCTAGGATACCTTAACCTTAAGCTCTGATACCACTCTGTCACGCCCCGAACCCAACTCCCGGATCCGGCACGCGACCGGCCGCATGAGCCCTAGAGCAATACCCTAAAGATCATGCAAGGCCTAAAAGGTACAATATTCACATATATGCCAAAATCAAAGATTAATGTAATTCAATCAAATCCAACTAAAATGTATTGATTTATTACATAATTTCAAATATCCATAAATAAAAGATAGATTAACTTCTATCTATCCAGCAATCAGACTCCATGCTGATCTTATTTCTCGTCCCACCCAATGGCCTCTACAAATCCAGTGCCTCTGAAAAAGAAAGTAAGTATAGTATGAGCTTTTCCAGCCCAGTAAGAATCCCAACAGCCACACACAGTAATAATAATAAAATGATCAAAACATCAAATAAATGCCATTTCATCATTTCAAAGGCTCAACAAATAGCAAATATAAGTAACCATTTCATACACATAAATCCTTTTTCACATTATGTGATCAATTTCCGTATTACTCTGATTTCCAAGTTTTCAGACTTTTCACTTCTGGCTTTGGACTAACCAAGTTCATGACCCAGTCCAAGACTGCACAAATCCCACGCATAAGCTCGTGGCAGCTATCCCACACGTGAGCCCGTGGAGGCTATCCTACACATAAGCTCGTAGAGGCTATCCCATGCGTAAGCCCGTGGAGGCTATCCTACGCATAAGCTCGTAGAGGCTATCCCACGCATAAGCTCGTGGCAACTATCCTACGCATAAGCTCGTAGAGGCTATCTCATGACAAGGTTAGTCCAACCCATTCTACATGTCCAGTTTTACATGTTTAATCAAATTCCAATCACATCATATATTTTCATAATTTCTCAAAAATATGTTAATTCTTCCCAATTTAATTATTTCAATATTTTCATAGCAATCAAAATGCACATCTCATATGTGTCATACAAGCTCATAAAATTAATATCAACATACTGATAAAAATATATCCAAAGATAAATTCCATACATGCATAAATAGAGGTGCTCAGTTGTAGGGATTCTTACAGAAATTGTAGACTGACGTTACCACGGATCCGAATCACAACCTACGCGCTGGGGTGCTGAATCTTCTGATCAAAATCTCCTGGCACCGCTGACTCTTCTCCTACAACATTAATTATAAATCACAAACTAAATTATTTAATATTTAAATATTCTAAACCATATTTCACATCTACTATGGAGTCCATCACCAGGTCCCCAAACATCTCAATCCTTCCAAATCTAGGGCAGTCGGGGTGGCCCGACTCCCACCCTTGTACCACCGGCCTATATCGTCGCCAGCCGTGACCGCAGCCACGCCGGCGACGATAGCCGGTCCCGGTGAAGAAACCAAGAGAAAGGAAGATCCCTCTCTTCATGATTGGGAGTACATCTCTCTTCCTCAAATCTTTTTGATCCAAGGGCAACAGCCATGGTGGCTGTGCCCTCTCCTTCCCCAACCCGACAACAACTCGGCCACCATTGGCCGAACCATCATCGGCCACCACTCCGGCGATGATGGCCGGCCAAGAGAGGGAGGAAAAGGTGGTCCCTTCCTTTTCTTCTCCCAAGAACAGGCAGGGCCTCATTCCTCCCTTCCCCCTCCTTCAGCATCCATGGAAGACCCGCACGGCTCCTCACAGCCACCGTGATGGTGGCTCGGCCCCCCACCCGACGGCACCCAACCGCCGTCGTCGCCGCTAGTGGCCAACCGACGAGGGGAAGAGGAGGAGAGGATGGGATCCCGAGGAAGAAGACCTCGGATCCACCCTCCCTCATCACATACACAGCCTAGAAAACCCTCTCTGACCCCCTCACAGACTCGACCAACCCCAACCGCCATGAATCCCGGCCAACCCGGCGGCCGGCGGCGGTGGAATCTGGAAGAGAGAGAGGCCGAAACAGGGGTACCCTGATTCGGACTCTTCTCCGACGATTCACCGGCCAAAACTTCACCCACACGATCCAAAAACCAAGCAAATGAAACGGAAAAGAGCGAGCCATGCTTACCTCCATCCGTTGAGTATTCCGGCGACCTTTCCGGCGTGAAATCGGAGGAGGAAGTCCGTAAGCGAGCTCGGATGAAACTCACAGATCCCAAGCTTTTGTGGGGGCTTTCACCGAAGGAATAAGGCTCCCTCCGCGGTCGGCCGGATCTTATCTCCGGCGCTCGTCTCCTCCGGCGATCGACTCACGCCGCCGAACACTGCCACAGCCCCTTCACCCTTCTTCTTCCACGATCGTGCCTAGGGCACGATCGTTATAAGGGAATGGGCCCGGTCTTTTCAGGCCGGCCCGTCACCCTTTCCTTCTTTTTTTTTCTTTTTTCCTGAGTTTTCACACTACCAGATAGAATAGAACCTATGGGGTCACATACATTAGAAGTATTGACCGATCCGATGGTTGGATTGTGATTTAGAATCACAATAGTTCATAATTATCGATTTGATTGATAATTGGTTTAACCCACTAAAAGTTAGTAAGTTGAATAAGAAATAATTGTAATTGGATTGCAATTTGATTGAATTAATTGAACTTAATTGAATTGGGCTTGATCTTATTAGGTAAGATTTAAGAGTCTTACTTGGAGTAGGACTCCTAGAGTCCTAATTAGTTAGAACTGCAAATTATATCTACTCTTAGAGTCCTACTTGGAGTAGGACTCCTAGAGTCCCAATTAAATTAGGACTAGAAATCTTAATTGAAGAATCCTAATTGCAATAAGACTCCTTATTAGATAAGAATGACTCCTTATTAGATAAGGATTAAGAGTTCAATTGAGTCATGATGCAAAGAAATCTTAATTGGAGTAGGATTGGGCCACTTAGTCCTCTTTAGAAGAGGATACATGCATGCAAGGAGTGGGGCGTGCGCCCCTCCTTGTTTTTGGTCCTTGGGCGTGCGTGAGGGCAAGAGGATCAGCGTGGACCCCTCCTTATTAGGACTCCATGCCTAAGGCATCCCTATAAAAGGCAAAAAAAAAAGGGGGCCGGCCCCCCTTGATTTTTTTTCTTGGTTTTTTGTTGGCGGCCCTCCCTCTCCCCTTCCTCTTGTTCCACCATAAGGAAAAGAAAAAGAAGGACGTGGCCTTTCTTCCTCTTTCTTCATCCTTCATCTTCCTCTCATAAGAAATCAAGAGTTGATTGAAAGAGAGGATTTCAGCCATCAAAAGCAATCTCTGTAAGGGAGCTAGCACCTCAGAGAGATTCAGATGCTTGGATTGGTCCTCTTCCTTGTGTGGATACCCGTAGAGGCCGGACACGTGTCTGGCTTCAAGCGAGCCTTTCAGTATTACACCGATCATCAGATTGCGGTGAACATCTATCCACACAAGGTGAAGATCAGATATTTTCTTCTAAAGTATTTAATCTTAATCTATCTACGAACGGTTTTAAAATATGTTTATGCGATGAACGAACCGTGCATGTGTCTTCCGCTGCAGTTTTAATTTTCTGCGCCATGCATGGTTTTGTACTACAAAGCAAACTCGGAGAGAACAATTGTCCACATGTCAATCCTTCAATGTATGATTGACCCCATTAGTATATATTTAATCACATAAGTGGTGCAAATCATGTGAACAAGAAAAGGAAATATATAATACCTTAACTTTTTACAAGTATAATGAAAGCTAGATATAGTTTTTTGATCGGCATATATTGTTGCTCGATCTTTGCTAATATCTTGCTGAAGTAATAAATGGCCTACTCATGCCCAACCTCATTATCTTGAGCCAAGAGGCTCCTAATAGAGTTTTTGGCCATGGTGGGACTCTGTTGTTGCAGGGACAAAGATAGGAGGATTGGCAAGTTAGGTCTCGATCTCCTCTAAAGCACACTAATGTTCATTGGTCCATATGAATTTGTCTTCCACCCATAACTTAAATAGTAATAAGACGGATAAAACTTTTTAGCAAAGCTAGATATAAGTCTTTGTAGAAAATTTATCTGATCGAGCCACCTCTATAACTACTTCTTATTGCATGGTAGTTGAGCCTAGGTTATTGCCCTCACTTTGTTTTTATTTACCTCGATCCCTCTCTACTAAACCAAAAGCCCTTAGAAATTACCAACGGTAACTCCAAAGGTGCACTTCAGTCGATTCAACTTCAATTGGTAAAATCTCATCCTTTGAAATGAGTTTTCTAGGCAAACTAAATGCTTGGGCATGCCTTATGATTTTACCGCCACATCATCTATATAGATTTCTATGAAATGGCCTGGCATATTTGAAAGATCACATTCATCGCCCTTCGATAAGTGGTTCCTGCATTTTTAGGCCAAAAGGCATTACTACCTATTCGAAAATCCCAATTTGCCCTTGGTATTGAAAAGTAGTTTTCAGCACATCTTTTGCTATGAAGATTTGGTTGTAATAGATATGGCCATTCATAAATGACAATACCGTGTTAGCTTGCCGCATCATTTAGCAAGTCTGTGATCGGCATAGCGTTTTTATCTTCTGGAGTGGCCTTGTTCAAGTCATGAACATCGACGCACACTCATAGATTTTTATTCCTTTTAATGATTAATACAATATTTACAGCCATTTGGTGTGCCTAGCCATTCTTATGAATCCAGCCTTAAATAGCCTCTCAAATCTCTTCCTTAACCTTTAAAGTCAACTCGACCGACATTCTCCTCTAGGGTTACTTGTAGGGCTTCAACACCTCTCTAATTGGCAGTCTATGCACGTCCAATCTTTGATCTAGGCCATGATCTTTGTATAGTCCTATGCGAAACAATCCTGATATCTTTTGAGCAAGTCCACCAATTTCTCTCTATTTTATAGATTTAGTTACCTACTAATGAATGTCGATCATTGTTGAGAGTCGGTGTATAGATGAACCTCCACTAAAGGATTTTATACCTCACCCTTAGTATTTTCTAGCTTAGATGGTGCATGGCTGAGTTCCTCCATCTGAATCTCATCAAAACTCTCATCTTTGTGTATATATTCAATCATGCAAGTCAAAGTTAAGCTCTCTTCTAACTCTACGCAGGCTACTATCTTGCAAGAATTTCTTTCATGGCCTTGGCTCCTTCAGACGCCTCATCCATCAATCTTCTCTTGGATGTGTGACCCTTTTATTCATATGAGCCATGGCATCTTCAAAATGTATGCGGACATGAAGAGTTGGTCTTAATTTATTTGACGCCATGAGGCTTGTCAATCTTCCACACTTGTCATAGCCTAAGAAAATGATTGGGCCGAGAACACGATCATATAGCAATGCCTTGGCCACATTGGCATTCACAAGAAAAGGTCTATTATTTTTAGGGACGATCTCTACCACATCCTCATCGTTCGTGGCATCTATATTTCACAAGGACTAAGAATTAAGGTAGAAATAATCGATCTAATCTCTCCTAAGCAGTTTATTATAAGTAGAGACCGCTTCGATCACAAAGAAAGAGATCATCAAAACCTTGGATCCCACTTGGAGGTGAGCTATAAGCACTCCCTTAAGCTTGCAAGAGTCACCCATGAAATTAATTGTTGCTTAAGATCACAAAACAAGAGGAAGGGTGACTTGGGTTTTTAAACAACATTTTACAAACCTAAATAATGCTTAAGTAAAACTATATTGTGTAATGTGAGAGCAATGTGAAGTAAGTATGCATAGCAAAATAAGTGATGAATAAATGCACAAGATAAGAACAAGCACAAGCAACACAACTACAAAGATTTTTAGTAGTCTGGAGCCAAACTTAGCTCCTACATTCACTTTACATGGCTTCTTCCTTGAAAATTTTATTATAATCTATCAATAAGATTACGGTTCAGTGGTTTTTGAGCTTATAGTCAAATTTAATTGATTTTTCTGGAAATCAACCAAAATTAAGCTATTTTGCTAGTACAGCTAAACCATCTCCAAGTTCCAACACCTAGAAACTTCTTGCTGCCTCCAAGTTCAACAAAACCTAGTCAATTTTTTAGAGGAATTGATCAGGTATAGCCAAATCTTATAAGACAACTGATTTTTTATCGTGTCAGTCGCACCAAAATTCTACATGAATTTTTTTAATCTCGTGCACAAAAGAAAGATAGAAAATAAAATACAATATAACCTCTGCAAAAGTTGAATTTATGCCATTGTAGCTCGAGTTTGATTGCTCTAAATGTTGAGATCTTAAAGTACATAGAATTTAACCCTTTCCTATGTTTGTTCTTGCTTGCTCTTGATTTTGTGATGGTACTCAATATATAGATGTTGAAGCTCTCTCTATAGATATTTAGAAGCTCTCTTTAAAGTGGCTAAAGGCTTTGAATAATCACTTCTCAGATTGATGTCCAAGTTGAAGCTCTAGAAGTGGTGGTTAACTTGTATTCCTTTTTCTTTTCACTTATCTATTCAATCTCCTCAATCCACTCCTTCTCTAATAAAATTTGGAAGCATTTATATCTTGAAAAGCTATCGAAAAGCCGTTTCTAGCTGCTAGAGCAATTAGGTGCAAAGGAGTTGACTCCTACAGTGCTGGAGCTGGCTCTTGAAATTCTAAGGTCGGCTTCTGAACTTTTAGGGTCGACTTTTGAAGTTCTAGGGTCGACTCCTGAAGTGTTTGAAAATGATTGTCTTCTTTTTTTATACGACTTTCTGGGGTCGACTCCTATAAATCTAGAGCCACTCCTAGGGTTTTTGGGTCGACTCTTCTTCACATGGAATTGATGACTCCACTGCAAAAGCTTCCAAAATAGTTCAAATACTTCTCCAACTTTGAAATTTGTTCTTCTAGGCTTCTTCATTCTTCTCTAATCTTTCAAACTCATTAACCTTTCTACAAAACTCAACCTTTTTATTTCTAAGGTAAGTCAAACCATTAGAACTTATACTCAAAAGTTTTATGATCATCAAAGTTAATCCTTTCGGTCAATATTAATGACTACCACATATGCTACCAATAAATCGTCTTCACTTTTGTAGAGCTTCCTCATAACTGAAGTTGACATAACGTTGATGGCCACCCTGTTGTCTATGAGCACCTGTCTGATTGGCCTGCCAAATATATGCACATCAATGTACAAGGGTTTGATGTGCTAACCCATCCCTTTTGTGGGTTTCTGGAACATACTCTTGGTGGGCATGCAAATTTGGACATCCATAGTTGGCTCCTATGTTAACAACCGAAGGCAATTCTCTTCCTCCACCTTATTTGGCATTGAACCAAATAGATCTTGGTGTTCATATCCTTCATCTCTGATCTTTCAAAAATGTTGGCCTTCATGACTGAGGAAATAATAGCCTATGATTGGGCTTGAGAAAGTTGTCTCTCCACCCTATTCATCTATAATTTTTCCTCCATCTTCTTTCTCTCCATCACCCACAGCCTTTGCCATTGCCTCTTCTATGTCTTGGTCATGTAATGATAGTGATAATAATGATTAGGGCAATGATACCTTCTTTGTTGTACCTTGTACCAACTATCAGGTGGAGTAACTAGCCTTTGCCACAATTCTTGGCCGATTGTTTCAATTTCTCGTGTAAGTGCTAATCGCTTAGGGAGGCACTCTCAAAAGTGACCATATTTTGAGGCCTACTAATCCAACCAAACCTGTAGACATTCTTAGGGAGGACAACCATCAATTAGACTATATATGAAGCCACTACCTATTTTTCAAAATAAGGTATAATTAGAAATATCTAATATATCAAGATCAAAAAAGGAATGGCAAATAAAACATAGGAAGCATAAGGCAAAGGATATTGCTGGAGAAGGGAGCTGGCCTGGTTTAGCCTTAGAAAGACCATGTCTTTACTTAATAATCATTAATTATGAGATAGATTGTGATCACTTACATAAGAGGCATTCATAGAGTATAACTAGATATAAAACCAAAGTGGATTTGGCTAAAAACTGGATGCTTCCATAGCTTAGGGTGATATATATATATATATATGTGTGTGTGTGTGTGTGTGTGTGTGTGTGTGTGTGTGTAAATAAGAAGATTAGCTACACTACTAGAAAGAACAACTCATGTAAATAAAATACAATCATTTATTATGCCAGGAGTAATACAAAAAATTAAGGCCCCGTTTGGCAGAGCTGTTGGTGGGCCAGAAAGTATTTTCTGGCCCACCAAAAGTACTTTTGGATGAAATAGGGATGTTTGGTAAAAAAATCAAAAAGCTATTTTAGCTTTGCCAAAAAGCTAAAATAGCTTCTTCCGAGAAACTCAAAAATGAAGTTTCTTCAAAAAAGCACTTTATCATGCGTTGAGAAGCTGTTTTGATTTTTAATTTTTTTAGAATGAAATATCTATGATAAAATATTATAAGTACAAAAATTAGTTTTAAAAATATTATATTAATAAAATATTAATATATAATGATGATAATTATAATATTTTATACCTTTTTTATTGTATTATACTATAAATATAATATAATATTATATTATATTATAATACATTAATATGTTATGTTATATAATATCAAATTATGTTATATTATTATGCTATAGTATACAATATTATATTACTATATTAAAATAATATTATATTATATCACAGTAATATTATACTATATCATATATTTATGTATTAGTATATATTATATTTTATTATTCTCTGTTGTATAATACTATGCAATATCCTTTATGGTCATTTTATCATACTAAAAGTATTTTATCAATTTGTTTATCAAACATATATTAAAATTCTACAACACTTTAGAAATATAGTTATCAAACAACAAATAGTTTTTATAAAGCTCTACTTTAAAAGCTTTACTTCAAAAAGCTCTACTACTAATAGCTTTGCCAAACGGGGCCTAAAGTACTTTCTGATCCTCCAAAAGTACTTTTGGATGGAATAAAGGTATTTGGTAAAAAATCGAGAAGCTCCAAAATGGAACTTCTTCAAAAAAACACTTTTAGCATGCGTCAGAAAGTTATTTTGATTCATATTTTTTGGACAAAAATACCCATGATAAAATACTATAATTACAAAAAATATCCTTTTATAATTTATAAAAATATTATACTAATCAAATATTAATATATAATGATAATAATTATAATATTTTATATCTTTATTATTGTATTATACTATAAATATAATATTATATTACATTGTATCATAATACATTGTATGCTATGTTATATAGTATCAAATTATGTTATATTATTATACTATAGTATACATTATTATATTTTTATATTATAATAGTATTATATTACATTACAATAATATTATAATATATTATAAATTTATTTATTAATATATATTTTATATTATTATGCTTTGTTGTATGATATTATGTAATGTTCTTTATGGTCATTTTGTCATACAAAAGTACTTTTTTAGTTTGTTTACCAAATACATATTAAAGTTCTACAGCACTTTAGAAATATAGTTACCAAACAACAAATAACTTTTTATAAAAAGCTTCACTTTAAAAGTTCTATTTTCGAAAGCTCTACTGCCAATAGGTCAGCCAAATACAGTTTAAATGAGATTGAAAAGAAGCAATATAGATTTAAACATAGAAAGAGTAGAAGGCAAGTGAATCTTCAATTTCAATGGGAAGAGAAACTATCTTTCTTGCAAAGGAGTCCTTTGAGGGTCTTTTCTTTGTTAAGAACCTCTTGGGGACTGCTTGCATGTTTTTTCCTTAAGAACTATAGTGTGTATATCTATGCTTGGGGGTAACTTTCACTTAACCCTAGAGGCAGTTCAGCTGGCCGGTTCGTTGCCCCATTAGAGAGTAGAAGTAAAAAATTTCCGATTATAGCCGGCAGCCGCCCTAGGGGTGGCAATCGGATCGGGTCAGACATAAACAGGTCGGGTCAGATACAGATCGGGTCAGAAAATCATAAACCTGAACTTGACCTGTTTATTAAACAGGTCAGAAATTACAACCTGAACCCGACCTGTTTATTAAATAGGTACCCCGACCCGACCCGTTTAACCTGTTTAATAAACAGGTAACTTGTTTGCCCAATCCGACCCGACCTGTTTAACCTATTTGTCCAACTCGACCCGTTTAACCTGTTTAAACCTGTTTAACCTGCCCAACCCAATCTGTTTAACCTGCCCAACCCGACCCGTTTAACCTATTTGGACCTATTTAACCTGCCCAACCAAACCTGTTTAGTAAATAGGTAACCACTAACCACTTAGGCTCTTAGCCTTAGACCTTAGCCCAACCCAATCTGACCCAACCTTTTTTATACATTAAGCAGCACAAGAAAAAAAGAAGGTAAATTTAGAAAACATTACAAAAATCTTGTCCCAACATCATTGACATTAAAAAAGCATTCAAACTTTACAAAAAGCTGAACATAAGGATACAAGTTAATTCATTCATCTAATACCAGCAATATTCAAAAAATATTTAATCTTTACAAAGACAAGGAATACAAGTCAAATCATCCAAATTTACATATGGAATAGCCCGAAAAGAAAATCTGCTTCACATAGAACAAATGTCAATATACATGATTGCCTCTGATGCTAGGAAAGCATGGTACTTCTTAGCAAGCTTTTTGACCAGCTTCTTGTTTTTGTTCATTTTTTTAGTGCTTCAAAATCCATATAATCAAGCCCTATTTTCTCTGTCTGCAGAAGACATAATCAAGCATTAGTATAATATTTTGTTACTGTAAATTGCAATTAATGAAAATGAGCTACTAGATGTTTTCATTTTTCTTCATACATTGTTGATCAACAGACATAATGCAGATGTAGTTTAATGATCTTGTCCCTAAGTTATTTAAATCAATAATATGTATTTCTAAGCTTACAAGTGATGAGCTTACCAGTATAGGCGAGTGATGAGTCGCAATTCCTCCGATTCCAAGAATGCTTGTTGAATTTGAGCTCTGGCACACCTTTTTGTATTAAGAAAGGTCCAAGTTCCTCTGCTCTCCATAGCCAATAGAAGAACAACCAGGCCCTGAATTCAAATGCATTGGACAAGTTATTTGTATGATGTTTGCCATTAAAAATTATATTAGGTAAACATAAGATCTACTAAAATGCTTATCTTTTTGGGGGTCATAGTTTTTCAGACCAATTTGTAGCTCAATGGTTTCAGTAAAATTGCGCTTCTTCTCTGGAGAATCATTTGCAATCTGAGAGATTGCTTCCCGCAAAACATCACTCTGTAACTTACTGTAGAAATGGTGAAGAGAACAGATAGTCAGTTTTCAATCACAAGAATATAAACACTGACAAAAATGTGGCTGCTAAAACACGATATTTCTATAACCCAAAAAGCAGCAACGTATCGCAGAAAAGAGCCTATATTGCAAAAAAGTTGATTAATACAACTTGATTAATACAAATCAAAGAGCCCGTATCGCAGAAAAGTTGCGATAACAGATGGCAGAAAATTAATGAAAAGATAAGGAGAGAAAAGAGTTTGGTACCTCAATATAAGGGGACAAAAGTTATGTGATTGAACAGATCAAGTACCAGTTGCCTGCACCAACTCCATGCGTCCCTAACAAACAAAGCCAGGCCAATAGAACTACAACCAAGAATCGCAGACCCAGATCATCAGACCAACTGAACACCTAATATCTTCACCTCTTGTCCCTCCGGTGATGGCTATTAGACTATTATTGAATAAAAATAAAAACAACATTGCATACATCAAGATGAATTTCCTTTTGCTTGGCAATCTCCAGATGAATGTTCTTGCTTTGTCCCAAAGTTACAAACTTACAATAGCAACCTGTGCAAAAAAAGAATCTAGCAAAAGAAACTATCAAATAGCTATATTGAATAACATAAGATTATAAGAATGAACCTTTCTCATTATAACATAAGAATGATTTCAAGAAAACAGCAAGATTCATAGTTTCTATAAAGCATTCATATATTGAATAAGAAACTACCAAATAGCTATAAATATCAACTTAATATTGAATAACCACCATCATAAGGTCCATAACTCCATAAGTCAAATGACACCATCCATAGTCAAAGCAAAACTAAAAAAGGAGAGAAACAATAACAACATCCATATTTAAACCAAAACCAAAAAGGAGTATCCATGATCATGATTCATCTCACTATGAACTAGATTCAACATTGGCCGAGCATTGAGTTAATTGAGTTTCATTGTAGGAATTTGAGTTTATGACATCTTCTACAGTCTCATCTAACTCGGCCTCCTCAACATCTGCATTGAAATATTGCAATAATTAATAATAAATTCATTCAAAAAATAATAGAAATATAATTCATAAAACATATACCTTTCTTTTCAAACACCCAATCTCGAGTACAAATCAAGGCCTTGGCAATATCCGGTTTAAGAGCACTACGATACTTATCAAGTACTCGCCCACCGATACTAAAAGCAGATTCAGAGGCAACTGTAGATATTAGAATAGTTAGAATATCACGTGCCATAAGAAAAAGTTGAGGTAATGAGACTGCTTGGTTTTCCAAAAATCAAGGATATCCAAATTGGACATCTTATCAACTCTAGGCTCATCCAAATATAATTCCAATTAAGACTTCTGTGCAGTAGTAACAAAATCAAAGCTTTCAAATGTATCAAAATCCTATATTATTGAAAAAATGGAATAAGTTATTTATAAGAAACAATACCATATGCAAGCACAATACATTTATTTTAGATAAAAAAAAAGTTTTATAGTACCTTAAAAGCATCTGCTTTTCTAAATGCCTTTGAAGTTTTAGAAGAAGTACCGGTCTCCATATCTCTATGAGTTGATGTGATACCAGTTGGAGTTTTAGAAGAAGCAAGCATATACTGATTAAAGAGAAAAAACATACAATCACGGATGTGCATGCTCTCAGTAGAACCATACCCATTCAACTTCTTATAACAATACTCCACAAACTGAAATTTGTACCGAGGATCCAAAATAACTGCCATGGACAAGATTAAGCTATGATCCGACCAATACTTTTCAAATTTATGATACATCTGCCGTGTCATTCTTTGTATGAAAGCATCTGCACTCTGCATCTCTTGCCTTAAAGTAAGCTCAATCAAGAAAACTTGAGGAAAATATAGGTTTAATGTAGGATATTTAGCTCCGGAGAATACTAAAGTAGCATAATAGAATACACTCAACAACATGCTAATCTTCTCAACTTTACCCCACTCCTCTTCAGATAGACAATGCTTGTAATTAGAGTCACTTAATTTCAAATGAAGAAAGGCACGACGGTAAAAGACAGCACTATCTAGCATCAAAAAAGTTGAATTCCATCTTGTAGGAACATCTTGCCTTAAACTTTTTTTACTTTCCAAAGAAACTTGTCTAACACATTCCAAAAATTTTTTGTTTCCAAACTTGTGAACCTCTCACATATTTAATACTTTCACGAATTTTAGAGATGGGTTCATCTATCTCCTTTAATCCCTCTTGTACAATTAAGTTAAGAATATGAGCACAACATCGGACATGAAAGAACTCACCATCTGAGTAAAGTGCATTGTTCAAATTAAGTTGGATCTTTAGCATGTCAACAAAAACATCATTTACTGATGCATTATCTAAAGTCATGCAATACAATTTCTTTTCAATCCCCCAATCAATCAACAAATTGTAAATTATTTCACATAAAGATATGCCATTATGTGGAGGAGGCATGAAGCGAAAGTTAAGAACTTTCTTTTGTAACACCCATTCATCATCAATAAAATGGGCAGTTAAACATAAATAGCCATTGGTAATAATGGAGGTCCACAAATCCGAAGTTAAACTTATCCTAGAAGGAATTGAATGTAGCCACAATACTAATTTTTCCTTCTCTTTTTTATATAATTTCAACAAATCAGCCTTTATAGTATTCCTTGATACTAACTTGGCCTCCTCACGAACATAAGCAAATAAAGATCTAATGCCTTCATACTCAACAAATTGAAATGGTAGATCATGCTTAATAATTGCAAGTGTTAGCAATTCACGAAATTTGTCAGGATTAAACTTAGTAGAACACATTGATATGGACCCTTGAGCTTGTGATAAGATCATCTGTCCTATGTCACAGTTCTTTCTGCAATTCTCTAAATGACGTTTCAAATTTCCGGTCTCAACCTTACCACCAAATGAATATTCTGCACCACACTTTATACATTTGCATTTTTCAGTTGCTTCATTTATATGATAATATTGATAAACACGGGAAGTCAATTTTCTTTTACGTTTTTCATGTGTGGAGTCGCATACAACTGCATTAGAACCTAAGGGAGTCGATTCATCACTATCACTCTTTAACTCTATATTCACGAATTGTTTATCCATCTATGTCATATAATTTAAAATTGTACCAGAATACCAATTTAGAAAGAAAATAATATGAAAAGAGAGCAGAAACATAAAGCATTGAGGTTGAAACCATAAGGTTATAAAGCATTTACTTTTGTTGAGTCAGATTTATCAAAATAATCTCTAATACTTAGATGTTCAACTGCTTCTACTTTCCAACAACTGTAAATGCACTGCAAAAAAATAAAATAATAATGTTAAAAACAGTTAGAAAGTCACTGTAAATGCATTGCAAAAAAACAAAATAATAAAAACATGAATCTTCGGAAACTCTTACCAAAGTTAAGCAATAACAGTTAAGCAATAACAGTTACTAAGAGGATCAAAGCTTTAAGCATAAATCTTACTATTATTTTTCCAAAAAAAGTGAATAACAATTACTAACAGTTAAGCAATAACAGTTACTAAGAGGATCAAAGCTCATAAATCTTCGAAAACTCTTACCTAAGAGGTTTTACCGGCATTCAAAAAGAAAGAGAAGAAGAGAGGAAAGACTGAAACATCAAAAGAAGAAAGAAGGAAAGATAGGTCTTTCTTACCTCGGTAGAGCAGAGGATCCGACCTCTTTATGAGCTCTTCCGTTCAACCTTGGTTCCCAGGACCCGTCGAGCCGCCACGGTCGCCGTCGACGGGGAGGCTGAAGTTGTCGGCACAGGGGAGGAGAGGGCGGAGGCGGAGGTCCGGAGGAGAGGGCTCGGGAGGTGAAGAATCCGAAGGAGAGGAGAGGGGAGAGACTCGAGAGAGACTGAGGGAGGGAATAGAGCTCGGGCGGCACACAAACCCTAACCTTAAGTCCCTAACTAAGGAGAAATTGCGGATGGTGGAGTGTGGTCCTCAAGCCGCCACGGTCGCCGTCGACGGGGAGGCCAAAGTTGTCGGCACGGAGGAGGAGAGGGAGGAGGCGGAGGTCCGGAGGAGAGGGGAGAGACTCGAGAGAGACTGAGGCCTGACTTGAGAGAGGGAATAGCGGAATGGAGCTCGGGCGGCGCAGCACAAACCCTAAGTCCTAACCCTAAAGAGAAGAGTAGAAGACGGGAACTCGGGAAGTCGGCAAGTCGCGGACTGTGACTTGGAGACTGTGCGGATGCGTAAAATTGGGCCGACGCGGTGTGTTGGGCCGAGGCAACTAAAACAGGCTGAGGCGGGGAGTTGGGCCGGCCCTAGGCTTTGTGGGTTGTGGCCCTTGTCTATCAGCCCAAAAATTAAAGGGGTTAAACGGGTTACACGGACCAGACATATAAAATCCGTATCCGATCTAATTAATAAACAGGTTAAATGGGTCAAACTGTTTACGATCCGAACTTGTTTAGGCCAAACCCAAACCTGTTTATGGCGGGTCGAATACGAGTCGGATCGGCGGGTCGGGTCACATTTTGCCACCGCCACTTCTTCTAACCGTGGCAGCCATTCCTCTCCCTTCTCTTTTTCTTCTCTCATTCTAACCCTCATCCTAACTCCAACGCATCCGTCCCCGCCGTGACGCCGTGAACCGCAGCATCGCCGCGCCATCCTGCTATTCCTCTACGCTGTCAACCGCAGCCCCGCCACTCCTCTAGGCGGCGACGATCTCCTTCCAGACCTCGTTCCATGGCGGTTCTTGTAGTTGTTCCCATCGTCTGAAACTGTTGGAGAAGTGGAATCGTCGTGGTAAGCTCTACATTAGGTCCCTAAGGGTAGATCTTCCCCTCGTTCTTTGGGATTTCTCCTCGCTTTCGTCGTCGTCTTCTTGTTCTTTTTCTTCGTCTCCGTTTCTGGGTTTGGCGGTAATTCGCCTTATTCTTGGATTTGCATCTTAATCTGAGCGTGCTCCGTGCAGAACGCCGGTTTGTCTCCTTGGATTTGGGCTTTGGATTAGAGGAAACAGGAGCTTTTGCGCTATTTTCTGTTATTCGCAGTGGTTACAGTGTTTTTCGTTGAGGTAACGACACGATTCGCAGAGGTCACAGTGTTTTTCTTTCTTATTTCCGTATAAATGAAACCATTAAGAGAAGGTGGGCAGGCGTAACACAACACTGTTCAGCAGTTATAAGGATTTTATGCACACCTAGGAGATAATATTTGTTATGTTATCTCCTTTCATATCATTTGCTTTTAAGAACAGCCATTTAATCCAAGTATCCAACAAATATGTACTAGATGACAGAATTAAAGCCTATTAGTGGATGAGAGGAAACTTATTCTGAAAAAAAAAAACTGAAGCTTGCTTTTTTTTTTTTTTCCGTGTCAGATTTTTCATTCTATTTGTATTAATGAAACGAGGTGGAGTGCTGTGTTGATGTATGACCATTCGACCGTAGGAATTTTTTTAAAGACTAAACAGAGGTATGAGATTCTCAATTTGTTATGTACACATACGCCAAATTTTAGATCAACTAGCTGAAGATAAAAGCTCTAGTATAGAATATTTAACAAATACCATTCAGAAGAGGTGGATGTGATCAGATTACTTCGGGAGTCCAAATACTTCCTCCGCAGACAAATTGCTGTCGTTAGTTCTGAAACAGAGTTGGGAACTTTGTACACTGTTCTATAAAATATCTAAATGAAAAACAATATCTGTTCCTTGCAGCCATTCTTCGATCCCTCTCCATTAAACCAAAGAAAGAGCTTTGATTACATCAAGAGTCTAGTAGCCTACCTGTTGCTTCCAAGATGATAAGGGAGTGATTTTCTTGGCTGCATCATCTCCATCCTGGGAAAATTGTACTTTTGCTATTCTTATGGATTTGGAGGTCTGAATTTGTTTGGCAAAGGCTGGAGGTTTAATTTGAACAACTAAGATTAACATGGTGAAATCATAAGATTATCGAATTCTTGAGTCCAAATCATGATGACCTGGTTACTCCATGCTTGTTGAAATTATTGGTTTTGCTAATTGCCACGTGCGACATAAGTTGAAATGTGAAATATATCCTTCAAAAGTGAACGGTCTTTATGATTGATAATAGCAACTTGCGTTGGCTTGTCTTAGTTAATTGATGAATAAGGGTTTAATATTGGGTAATTTCAGAATTCAGAACTACATTATGCTTGTAGAATTTTAGTTGTCTAACCTAAAATATGCCAGATGATCTGCTTGCATTTTTTTCCTTGCTGTATTCCATTCTAAAATCGTCCACCTCTCACTTTCTCTCTTTTTCTATTTATTTGTTGCAAGGTTTATAATGTCGTTTTTTTTTAGTTTGTGTGAAGTCATTCAGTGTATCTTATACATGAAGTGCTATTTCTATCTGTTCCTGCAGGTTTTCTTAAGAATGATGAGCGGGCTTAGGGTCTTTCGAGGATTCTTCAGATCAATAACTAGGGGAAGCTATCCTCAGGTCACTGTGCCATTTTAATCTTTCCTATTACAGTTTTTATGCTTATCTTGTGTTTAAGAGTAACATTTTAGTGTATTAATTTTGTTTTGATTTTTTGGATTTTCAGATTGTTTTTATTGACTATCATTGTGCTGGATGCCACGTACTAGTAAGATTAGATTAGTGTCGTACTGTTTTTTTTCCTTGGTTTCAAAAGTCTCTGGATATGGAGTTCCATGGTGTTCCGAAATTTGTAAATCTTTTCTCCGTCATTTTCATAGGATGCTAAGGGACCTCTTTGTGAATGTTTTAGTTAAAATTTTCTCTTCCAAGTGATTAGAGGAGCCTCTATGTGTCTCCTAGGGATAAAAAGTTTCTTTTCTCATCATATTTTCCACTTCTGATGCTCTAAGAACCTCTAATTGTCCGATTGAAACCAACCTCCTGTTATGAATTTTACCTTAATATGTTATCCTTTATATCCATTCTAAACTTATTCAGCCATTTATCTTCATTGGGTTTGGATTCCATCTTTTGTTATCCTTGAGCCCCACAAACCTGACTCCTTTCTTGTCGCAATATTGGAATTCCATGAATATTCTTTTTTTTTTTTTTGATGTTTGAGTTATTCTCTCCTTGTTGGTTAATATTAACATGGTGCCGTGTTCTCAAGAAATTCATATATTTGTTTTTGGAGCCAGTGACAACAGGGTGCTAAGTGACGAGCTTGAACATATATCCATTGATAATCATTCCACAACTAGGATGGTTGGATGATTGAGATATGAAGAACAAAAGAGACCATAAATTCCACTTAATAAATTGATGATATTTGGTGCTTAGACTGGATATGTTCTTGACTGATCGATCCTTGTTTGTTTATCCTATGTTTTGATATTATGCATTTGGGGCAATCCTACCACCATGATATTTTGATAATCCTGGCTGGCCACCCTTGTTAGTGTCACTTATTACGCCTGGTTCTACATCACATTTTTTTCCCCCTTTTTCTAGAAAGAATTGATCAAGTGTTTTACCATTTGCCTTTGACTCCACTGGTGGGCTGGTTGATTCCTTAAGGGTTAAAACTATCCATCCTTAGCATGGGGAGTATAAAATAATGGAATAGTACTCCAACTCCCCATGAAAATTGGTACAAGTCTGCAAGTAAGAAGTTAGAAAAGTTTCTAATAATGTTAAAGTTACCGTATGAAAAAGGTTGGTGATGTCTTCATGTCAAACATTTTCTCCTAGTTGAGTGAAGCGCCCTAATGTTGTTGCCTGGGGGGTTTCTTCTATATTTCTGGAAAGTTTTTTATTGTTACATTTGCTTTATAATGGGGATGTATTACACTAGGATCCTTGTTTCTTCTAAAACTGTTTTTACCATTTGATTTTTCCCCTATGATTTTGATTTATTGTCTCATGAAGTAGAGTGTAAAGACTTATTCATTGTGAGTTTGCATCAGTATCAGCTTAACGAGTATAGGACTAGTTCATAGGAGGTGTGAGCCCATAAGTTCAGCTTGCTATGGATCTTTTTGAGCCATATATGCATTGAATGATGTTGGGCAGCCTTATGTTGTCTGTACCTTCTTTTTCCCATTGCCACTAGAAGACAAAATGAGGAAATGAGAGGAAGAAGGGTGAAAAGAAACATGGAAAACTCAAATAGGAAGTCACATAAAAATCTATTGGTTTAGTGGATGCACTAATGCTCTTTTAATATGTCTATTGTTGTTGAAAAATACAAGCTTCAAGTAAAAGATCTTGCTTGATTTATGTCAAGGTTGGCAGAACCTGGTGGTTCGGCTGTACCAAAATTTTGATCTTCTCAAAGATAGCGTTAATAGAGATATCAGGTAAATTCTAGATCAGGGCATCATTCCCACCATCTGAGTTTCAGATGAATTTTTTGATCATTTGTTACTGACATTTAGATTGCTTCTTTTTTTATGGAGATGTTATATTTTAGAGTGTTATCCACTCTTATTTATGGAGATGTTATATTTGAAAGAGTTATCTGCTACATTTTCATAATATTTTGAATGACATAAAATAAAGTTTTTCTAGCATGTTTCTCATTAGTTTTGTTCTCATTGTCATCATCATCTATAATTGGATACATATTTCTCTTCTTGCAATCGGAAATACTTTCTCTATTCTCTTTGGCATCTCTCTAAATAATGATTTATGTTCGCAGTTTATTGATTTGTCAACTGCGAGGGAAACTTCAGCTTTTTCTTATTGCCATCTAGCCAGTGCTGCTGCATCTTCAGATAATGCCAGTGTGGAAATATCATCAACAGCTGCTTCTCATGAAGGGAAAGGGCCTGGGGAATCGAATCAGACTGGTCCTACTAAGAAGCCTATTCGAGGAGGGGTAACTAAAACTGTCACATGCTTATTTTAAAGTAAAGCGAGAAAAGGTTTGATTTAAATAGGAGAAAACTTTATTATCTCTTATAGTTTCTTTAATTTTACAACAATCAACATTCTTCTATAAATGCCCTAATACTTTGGCAAAGGCCATGCCCGCCTTTCTCCATACGTTTCAAATTCCTTCTGTATTTCCCCTACTTAAAGAAAAAAGACTACTGGACTGAAAGAAAAGAAGAACTATTTGTCTCCAATGAAGAAAGAAGAAATAAATTTTTGTTAGAATTTGGTACTTCATGTGATTTTATCAAATGTTGATATACTTGCTTGCTGCAAAAATGCGACATCCTTGCGTTTACAAAGGGACTGGCCAATACACCTTTTCTCAAACAGGACAAGTGGTGAAAGCTTGTGAGGTTCTCATATTTACTGGAGGGCCATCTTCTACTGATAAATGGGTGGTCTTTGCAACTTAAGTTATAATCCATTTTAAAAATTTATATCACCATGCTTAAATAAAGGACCAAATTAAGTTCCTAATTGTCATACATGGAACATGACTTTAGCCTTACCAGAGAAAATGACAGCTATCCTGCTAAAGGATCAAAGTTGCAACAGTTCTGTTATTTATTTGTGCAGCTGCTTTTGTTTCTCAGGAAAAACAGTTATGCAGTAATCGATTCCACATGCTTAATTTTGTAGGTCAGGAAGAATTTGATATTAAAGATTCAACCTATGCCTGTGAGCAAAACAATCTTCTGGTTTTCTTTTTGTCAGTTGCAATGTTGTACTTTGCTCCTGTGTTAGAATGTGTAAACATTTTCTGCTTGGAACATTTCATCCACTTATCTACTTACAGTCAAGCTGATAAGATTGTGAGATGCAGCTATTGGAACAGTCACATTTCCAATCTTGCTTGCTCAGCCGATTGTTAATAGGAAACTGCAGATGACTAGTTGCATGCCATAGTGTTGCCTTGTTTTCTGAAGCAAATGTTTCTATGGTTTAAATATCCTCTCCTTTCTAAGAGACATTAGCATAAACAAACCAGCAGGCTTTATCCAATATATGGTTATGATCAGGGTCTGCTGAACCGACCTGTACCGGTTGGTTCAGCCCGAACCGGACCGGTACCGACTGGCACCGGTCCGGTTCCGAGGTATAAAACGGTTCCGACCCATATTGGGTCGGAACCGTTCGGTTTGATGGTTAAATCGGTGCGAACCGAGCCGGTTCGCATCGGGTCGGGTATTTTTGGTGGGCCAGAGGCACTTTCAAAGTGCCGCTTTGTGCGGCACTTCAATTGAAAGTGCCGCTTTGTGCGGCACTTAAAATGAAAGTGCCGCTTTGTGCGGCACTTCAATCGAAAGTGCCGCGCTGTGGCTCACAGTGGCACTTTTCAAAGTGCCACAGTGCCTCAAGCCCTCAACGGTTGGCTATAAAAGCCGACCGAATGCTGAAGCGAAATCCATCAGCTTAGGTGAAGTATTTTGCAGAGAGAAAGGAGGAAAAGAAGAGAAAGGCAAAGACAGGCATGAAAAAAAATTAGAAAGGTCGGAGAGCGTCGTTTTTCTCGAAGAAAAATCCAGCAAAAACTAAATAAGGTAAAATTTCTTTTCCCTACATTATTTTTTTAATATTTCATTTAAATTGCTTAAAAAAATTAAGTCAAAAATTGCCAAAAAATAGGAAATGATTCAATGATTCCATTTCGTCTTGAATTTTTTATATGTTGTCGATATATGGACGATGTTAATGGTGACATTAACTTTTGTTTTTACAGAATTTATATAATTTAAAATTTAATTAAAAAATTTAAACATTAATTTTTAATTGCAAAAAAAATAGAAATTGAAAAAATTTAATGTGGTTGTAGGAATGGAGCCGTCAAGGAGAGGGCAACCCCAAGAGCGTAATATTGGCTGGGAGCATGGGAAGATGCTCGGTGAACGGCACCAGTTTCAGTGCAATTATTGCCACAAGTGCTTCAAAAGAGGAGGAGTAATCAGATTAAAGCAACACTTAGTCGGTAATTCTCGTGAGATATCTGCATGCTCGGAGTGCCCACCGAGCACCCGTCAGCTGATGAGGAAAAACCTCGCTGAGATCAAAGCAGCCAAGGAGAGAGCTGCCAAGCAGAAAGCGGAGGTGGAACGCCAAGCTGTAGAAGCACCTTCCTATCACTTGATGGTGTCACAGGAGGTCGAGGGTCCAGATGAGGAGACACAGATTCAGGCTGCCATGCGGGCGAGTCTGGATGATTGGTGGCAGCAGGAGGAGGTGGCGAGGCATCGGGCTCGATTTGGGCCCTCGTTTTTCGAGTCGGGCGCCGGTTCTGGTGGAAGCAGACAAGATCCAGAGTTTCAAAGGACAATCTCAGTCAGGGAGGGCGAGGGCAGAGGACGTAGCCGGATTGCATCTATCCTGGGTGGTTTTAGTGGCCGAAAGAAGTCTTCCGGAGGGATTCCACCAGGTGCGTCAATCCATGATGTAGATCCGCATGCCTTCCCCAGGAGAGATTCGAAGTAGCAAAGGGTAGACACAATGTGGAAGAAGGAGAAGAAGAAGGATATGTGGCGAGCTATTGGATTCTAGTTCCACTTCAGCCACATTCCAGCGAATGCTGCAGACAATACATACTACAAGTCTGCCATTTCTGCCATACAGTCTGCCGGTCTCGGTGTCGATCCTCCAGGCCCGAGGGACATCTACGGTGAGCTTCTTGACAACAATAAGGAGAAGCTAGAGAATTGGATTGGCTCATATAAGAGCAAGTGGCCCACATATGGGCTCACTCTGATGTGTGATGGTTGGACCGGTCCAACAAAGCGGGCCATCATCAACTTTCTGACATACTGTGATACGAAGACCTTCTTCCACAAGTCAGTTGATGCTTCAGATAAGGTGCACAACGCCTCATACATCCTCAGACTTATGGAGGAGGTGATTGATCAGATTGGAGAGGAGAATATCGTGCAGGTCGTCACTGATAACGGGCCGCAATATAAGTTGGCCGGGCAGGTCTTGATGGAGCGGCGACCACAAATTTTCTGGACCCCATGTGCTGCACATTGCATCGACCTCATCCTGATGGACATTGAAAAGATCCGTAGGGTGCAACATACGGTGGAGATAGCCCAACGCATCACCAGGTATATTTATAGCCATACTTGGGTTCTTTCATTAATGAAAAAGTATGCAGGGGGAGAAATTCTTAGAGCAGAAGTCACACGGTTTGCTACGAATTACATTGCACTTGATAGCCTTATCGAGAAGAAAGGAGCCCTACGTCAGATGTTTGTCAGTCCCGAGTGGCAGGAAAGTAGATATGCCCAGGCTGGCACTGAAGGAAGCAGAATGGAAGACTTGTAAACAGGCAGTCATTCTGGCAGCGGGCCAATGCGATAGTCAAGGCTATCAAACCATTATATCAAGTGCTGCGGGCCGTGGATAGCGAGAGGTACCCCCAGATGGGCTTTTTGTATCACATGATGGAGAAGACAAAGGCTCAGATCATGGAGGCAGATGTAGCCCATGCCTAGGAGTACATCGACATCATTGAGCAGCGGTGGGAAGCCCAAATGGGTAGAAAATTGTATCTAGCAGGTAAGCGATAATATTGATAATTATACTGATTGATATATTTGTATAATTATACTAAGATGGTGTCATCTATGTGCAGCATACTATCTGAATCTCCGGTTTCAGTACGAGAGTGGAATTGGTATGGATGATGAACTTCTTCATGCTCTGCGTAATGTTATTTATAAGATGGAGCCTGATCCAGAAGTCGCCGCGTCATGTATAGAAGAGGTAACTATGATTTAGTAACATATGTAAATATATCGGATCTTATATTATTGACATACTACAACAAACTTCTTTCCACAGACCAAATTATTTAGAGAGGGCAGCCATAGCTTTGGACAACGACCAGCTGTCGTGAGTAAGACAACTATGAATCCAGGTACAATACAAATCTGCAAGACACCTCTGCATCTGAATTATCTTCAACTATGAGGCCATCATATATGTAAAATGTAATTATCTTCAATATTTTTGCAGCTGAATGGTGGATTCATTTTGGCGGATCCGCAAAAAATCTTAAGCGGATAGCTATCCGGATCCTCTTCCAAACGGTCTCCTCGAGTGGCTGTGAGCGCAACTAGTCTACCTTCGGCCTCATCCACAGCAAACAGAGGAACCGTTTGACACAAAAGCGCCTCAACGACCTAGTTTATGTGCACTACAATCTGCGGTTGAGGCTAAAATGCATTCAGGAGGAAGTGGAGCTCAAGTATGCAGATCTCATCTATAGGACTTTTACAGATGATGATGATAATCCTATGCTCGACTGGCTTGCGGCCCAGCAGCACGAGCTCGAGCTTGATGAGCCAGGATCGCCTCGACGACCAGCCAGCATCATAACCATCGAGGCTATGGTCGATCCACAGCAATGGGCTGAGCGCAACATTCCACGTACTCCTACAGCTGATATGACGTGTCTAGAGGGGAGCCAGTCACCGCATGACTGGTACGATGCTCCCGTTCAGAGAGATGATCCTCTCATGCGAGGACGAGGACGCTCTAGTACCCAGTCAACTCGATCAGGAGGGCGTCAATCCCAGCAAAGAAGAAAAGGAAAAGAAAGGGCCCCAATGGAGAGTGTCGAGGAGGAGACTTGGACCAGCAGCGATGAAGGTTCTGGTGGTGATGGATCTACTAGCCATGGAGGAAATGGAGGACAGTATGATACTACTTATGAGACACAGCCGGAGGAAGGTTTTCGATACACCGGTGAGTCTCAGTTTACGCATGCTACACAAGATACGGACCACGGTAGGCCGTCTGATATAGGCCGGTCGGATACCATTGCATATCGAAGAAGAGCTCATCGAGGTCGTTCAAGAGGCCAGGATGCAGTTGCAGATGACCTCCCATGTGGAGTCGGATCCATTGATGTATCAAGTTCCGAGTCTTCCTATTATCCGCGGCCTCAGCCAGCCTATGGATATGGTGCATCGGAGTCATCTTCCGGTGGCTACTATCCTGCGCAGCCCGGAGGGTCTTACGGGTCGGATTTTGGTGCCGGCATATTCGGATGGGCCCCTTATCAAGACACCTCTCAGAGCCAGAGCTTCAGCGAGAGATCCGAGAGTTCTTATGAGCCGACGCGCATTCTTCGAGGATTGAGCATACAAGACTACAATGCCGCTTGGTTAGAAGGATGGGTTGATCTGCCTCCATATTATGCTGATGATCCAGATATTGACGAGAAGCATCGCCACTCAACCCGATTTTAGATATCCGAGAGTGCTTTAAATGTATGTAATTGATTGTATCTTAATTTGAAAATATTTTATGTTCTTCATCTCATTATTTGAATCATTTGGAAGTAATAAGTTGCATCATCTAGTTTTAACCTTAAACCTAAACATAAAAACATCAAAAAAAATCCAAAAGTGAAAGAACTCCAAAAAAAAAAAAATGACGATGGGGTCGAAACCAGGCCGAATGTGCCCTATCGGTACGGTACCGGTTCGGTTCGGCTCGGTTCGGCACCGGTACCGTACCGTTAAGCCGACCGGTACGTCGGTACCATCGGTACCGCTAACCTTGGTTATGATTGTTTTATGACTATTACTTAACCAAAAACTTATTCTGTAAATTAAAGTTGTATCCTTAGTTTAGGCATCTCCAAGGCGTGCTGTTAAACCTACAAAGCTAGTTGGTGTGTAGGGAGATCTATCTTGTTGGGATAGCTCTCAAAGCTTCAAGACTTTGAAAGAGTCTATGTAAATAAAGGAGAAGGTATTGTTTGCTATAGGAAGTTCCATTCGTTTCTAAGGCATAGACAGTGAGCCAAAAAACCAATTTGAAACTTTTTTTGAGACAATATGGACAAAATCTTTGAAAGAAAGATAGGTTATGCTTTACTATCTGATGTCCTTATCATGCTGGCTTATTGCAATATATAGCCAATGCATTATTGATGTGATTGACAACCTTTTCTTCTCTGTTTTCTTCTCATCCTTTGCTTCCAACTACAATTTACGCTTGGTTTTATTACCCAATTGTTCATTTGTAGAACATGTGGACTTTTTCGACTCTATTTTAAAAACATAGGTCACTAGCCTACTAATTAAACTACTAAAACAGACTAGGTGTAGGCTCATGCAAGAGTTCTATAGGCTCTCCCCCCATTTTTGTTATCTTGTACTATCCAACTCAGAAAATTAGCTTGGTCATTTTGAACTGAAATCTTCAAACTGTTGCATTGCTAGTACTTTTCCTGCCTCATAGGCAATAAACAATGCAGATGGCATGAAGAATCATTTGATAATGCGTATTAATAAAATTTGGTTAATAGAGAAATTGCTCCAGTGCTGATTTGCTCCTTGTAGGAAACATGAAGGATTAATGTGCCGATAGATGCCTATCACCATATATGTATGCGTATCAATAAATTACAGATTGGTCTGTGCGCATACATAGTGGTGCGATGTTGTGACCTACTTTGCCATTTTTAAACTTGTAACTGGCCATCCTAAACAGCCTCTGTTTCTACTCTTAATGGTATGAAACTCTGCCCCATTATTTTTTCTTTCTTCTCTTCCAATGGGGATTTGAAGCACTCATCTATTGATAATAACAAAAGACCATCAATTTACATTAGATCAAAGTTAAAAATCATGGTATCCAATGGTATATAAGCCTCCCATGCGACTGCTGATATATAAGCTTTGCCTCATGTCATTAATATTTATACAATGCTTAAAATGTTGAATGTTATAAATGTATAAATATATTTACCTATTACATTTTAGTTTTTTATCCTGAATTTTTTATTTTTAAAATTGTTGTCTAATGCCAATTTGCATAAGAAATTACTCCAAGCTATTCAATACACATGCAAAACTACAACAATCACAGAACTTTAGGTTTATGATCCTACATTTCTTCTATCTATTTAAGAACTACAATATTTATGTTGAACATTTCCTGATGTCCGTATATTAGTATAAAGCAAAAGGAAAAACACTTATGTCTTAAAACAAAATAAAGTAGGTGTACATGTATTTCTCTGTGCTAGTGCATATCTTTGAATGCACTAGTTGTGAATCTTTTTATGATGTCTTTGTCCTAGTGCTTGCTTAGTATGAGCACAACATGACATTGTACGTGTGCCATGATGGCCCTTGATTGGCATGATCATGGTACATGATACTTAGCATTTTTATACAATCAATGCTTTGAAAATGTGCCTTATTTGAAACCAATTAATGAAAAATTTGGTATTCATCTTTGTAGTATTTAGAGACATTTGACTTTGTCCTTTCTGCTGAAGGATAGAATTCATATTGAAGCACTATGTAATGATGTACCGAGGTAAGGGGATCAATTTCAATACCAGTGCCAAATCCTATATCATTTTAGAGCTTACTCTAGGGAATTCGTAGGGGTTTAGGATTTTAAAGCTAGGGTTTAGAATTTTAGAGCTCGAATTGGATTTTAGGGGCTTTATGCAATTGAATAGCCAAAATCAAAAGTTTGCTTGAATTTCTTTTTGGAAAAGATCTGATTATATATGGCATAAAAGATCCAGGGAAGGTAAAAGTATGTATTGATCAAAGAAGATTAGAAGAAAGCAAATAATGACTAGAATAAAGGAATGAAAGAAGAATACAATAAAGAGGGATGATAATACTGGGCATACTCCGGAACCTAAATATCATATGTAGGATTGTATGCATCATGCTTGTTCTACAGCTTCTCACCAAGAAAAGGAAAAAAAAAGCTGATACTCCGTTCATGTTCTTCAGCAAGCAATCATCCAACATTGTTACATCAAACCTAAGAGTCCCTTTTCATAACAAGATGGAAACTAATTCATGTCTACTTTAAAGTCTCGAAATTGCCCCTTATAAGGCATGGTTATTGTTCACAGTTACTCTAGCATGAGCAGTGCTGTGAATAGTAATGCACTACAGAATTAGCCTTATCAGATTTATAGATGGATATTGAGATCCTTTAATCTCAGCCATTGGATCCAAAATAAACCACTAAAACTGAAAATAACCAGAAATAAAAAGAAAATACAGAAAATTGATAACTAAAATTAAATCTAATAAAATCCCCAAGCTGCAGCTCTGTGATGCATTGCAGTATGGAGGATCTTGATCATATATACTTGTGTTTTTTTTTTTGGTTCGGGATAATGGTTTGAAGTAAGTAGTTTTTTTTCTTCAGAATAACTAATGTTTTCTTTGGAGCAAGATTTAACTACTTTTTAAAGTCAAAATCGATATATTATTTCAAACCCATCCATATACAGTCTCCCAATCATATAAATACTGGCCTACTTACAAGTTTTAGAAAAATAAAATTTTCTTACAAGCAGCTTATAGGATCAGAATTTTGTGCTCCAAGCACCAGAATCGCTGGTTAAGTTGAAGGTTCAGGTTTCTAGGTTGCATGGAAAACCGCTCCCTCCATTTTATGTTTTAAATTTGACGAAGAAGATGGGTGCCCGGTCTTCTTATAACCAAAGTCTGTAGTCTATTAGGGGTTTTCTTTCTTAAAGAGTACAATCTTTTTAATAAGCTGCAGAGTAATCCAGCTTCAAGGTGTTACTAATATCTCTTTTCGTTTTTTTTTAAATAAACAATCTATATGTGCTATTGATTGTTAAAGCTTCTTGTCAATGAAACTTGATTCAAGCATTTTCCAAAGATGGAATTGGCAGCTTATCACCATTTTGATGGAACTATTTGCCAAGGTTTGTAGATTGGTCTAGAGTTTGATTTTGTTTTTTTGATGCAGAGAGAAATAGTCAGAAATCTTAAATTAAGCTATATATTTGACAAGTTTTAATAAGAGATTGCTTCTGCATTCTATGTTGGCAACACCTAAATCTTGAAAAGATATAGCAATCTTGGAAGAGATGTGGAAATCTGAGTTTTCTTAATTTCCTAATAGGGAAGAATCTCTTATATTTTATCTGATATAATGCTGTCACTGTTTGGGCCAAAGTAACCTAGACTCAATCTGTTGGAGGGTCATGCCTCTTATAGCAAACCTGCTTGTTCCAGAAAGATCCCCCTTATATGTTAGAGGACTTGTAAGGTCCTATCAATGTCAATTTGGAGCATTGCCAAAAATTTCCCTGCTTGTAGTGTCTTTTTCTAATCTTCTCCCCTTAAGCACATCCTCTGCAATTCAAGTTATGGTCTATTCTGTTAATTTGGATCACCATTCCTTAAGCTATGTACCAAGTTAGGCTCATATATTCAATATGATCTCAGATTTTTTTTCGACTTTTAGTCTCAATATTGCAAATGATATCATCACTCGTTAAACTCCTGCTCTGCAGAAGGAAGCAAACTCCAACACATTGCCGACTTTTCCCCCATGCTTTCTTGTGTTCATGCCTTTCCTAGTTTCCTTCATAGACTTCACTGCACTATCCTTTAGTTGATTCACATCATCTTGGGGGTGTATGAGTTCTACTTTGCACATAAATATGGGATCTTTAGAATTTTAGAATGGGGTAGATCATGAGCAAAGTTGGTCTAGAGCTATGTCGGAGTTAGGCCAGCCAATTCTGTATATAAGGATGTGGTTTGGTTATTTACAGGTGCAAGGGAAATGTGATGAATACCTGTAAGAAGTGAGAGTTTTGTATTTCATTTATGGAGGGAGGTCCTAACCTGGGTATGTATTATATGTCTCAAATAGGATTAGATTAAGGTGGATCAGATGTAAGTACATGGCCAAAGTGTTATGCATCATCATAATCTGTAAAAATTTTGGTTGTTAAGAGCGTACTTGAAGATATGTACTGTTATGTTGGTGTAACAATTTAGAGGAAAAATGCAATACGATAAGTGATTATGTAAGACAAGATGCAAGAGTCACATCACTAGAGAACATAGGGTTGCTTGAAATATATCATAGAAGGTTTAAATACAAGTAGGTTAAAGAATTTGTTGAAATGGTAAAATAGGATCTTCGAAGCCATCGCTAAATAGATTAAGTCAACTCTCTTGTTATTTTTTAAATGCTCAGAAAACAAAAATCGAAGTATTTACTAAATTTTAATTTTATAAGCTTGTTAAATTGTGTGCAAATCATTTTATTAATAATTATTTAAGTGTATATTTTTCCTTTTAAAAGCCATGAATTTACTATATTAAAGTACATTACCTAGTTATGGTCTTGGCAATCCGAGATCTTGGGAGGGGCAAATTGGGGGCAACCTAACCTTTAGCATTTTTTGTCGCAAAGTGGCTGCCTAGGGCTTGAACCCATGCCATTACGCTTGTCAGCGGAAACCTTTTACCTTTGCACCAATGAACAGCCCCTATGCATTTACTTTATTAATCAATTAAATTTCATGACATGTTTTCTTTTGGTGTCTTTTAGACAATTCAAATATCTTATGTACCAATATAGTTTAAATTCAGAATTGAAGATCCAGCATTATTTTTCATGAAATTGAGTGCTTAAACTTCCGAAGTAATAATTTGATGTCTTGATCCTGCAGCCCGTCTCATGGTTGAGCCTTCTTTTGCTTATTATGACTGGTGGAGGACTAATAGTTTACTATGACAAGGAGAAGAAACGGCACATTGAAGGTAGATTACTATGGTGAGTAGGATTGTAGGAGTAGGAATCTTATCTTTGGGTGGAGATCAATATATTGATTTCTTCTCAAAGTTAGGATTAATAGGATAAGGTGTAACAATTTTTCTTGGTAAATGCTGCTGTTGGTTCTTTATGTTTCCATGCATAAAAGTTTAGTTTCCAATTAGTTTTATTTTGCATCAAAAAGTTAATTAATAGAAAAGAAATTAATCATGTTAGTCTTTGCATTGTCAAATCAATGTGAGACTTCAAATGTTATGTAGTCAATTCTCCTTTAGTTGTAAATTTAAAGTTTTAATTCTATGCCTTCTCCCTAGTTTGATATCCTGAATACCATCAAGATTTTTTGCTAGCTGTTGAGGTGATGATAGATGCATGGTAGGTATGACATCAATGTTACATCATTGAGAGTTACTGTTTTATATTTTTATTTCTCTTTTACTTTTAAATTGCGTGATCTTTGATACCATCCTAGCTTCTTACTAGTCTTTAGAGTAACTTATTGTGATGCATGCTTAATGTGTCCATGTGATATCTCCGGAATGGGTGGGAATGCACCAAGAAGAGCCTAGTAGAACTAGGGAAGTGGGAGGGTTCAAAATATCTCAGTCCTGAAATCCCTAATGTTCAGAATGCCAGAATCGATCTAAAGGTGATTTTTAGTACTCTAAAGATTTCGAGGTTGTTGGATTGACTGCCTCCCTGACTTCCTCCTACTTGTTGGATTGACTGCCTCCCCGACTTTCTAAGTAAGCATAATTTAGATGCAATTTCTTGGTTTTATCTATGCCTGCCAGACCTAGAGATTACTTGAAGCAGCTACAAAATAACAGTGTGTAATTTCTGGAGTTGCTCCCTTTTTTTGGTCCAAGTATATGAGCCCTGAAGATTCCACAACTGAGATGATTTACCTCTTAGTGTGCTACCATTTAGAAGCTGATGTCATGATGCAATAGGCAAATCCATCCTCTTTAGTTTGTTGTTTATGATGCGTACTCTACTTAGTATATCACATCATTTCCAGATATTTGGAGATCATTTCTTTTATTTGAGAACATACTCTTCCCATGAGGGCATAGCGCAAAATGTATACAGTAAATTTGGTATTTGATGTGCATGATGCAACATTCATAAATGCTAGAATAAAACCACGTAAAGATGAAAGACTATATTTTAAATTCATCCATAAAGAGATACCATAAAGTGGTAAATACGGGATCGACTAAGCATGTATTTTAAGTTGCACTCCATTGTTTGATGTTGCTTCTTTGAGGCATACCTCTACCTTATGCCTGAAGAAAATGCCCCAGAAGAATGCCTTGAGGCTTTTTTGTGAGGCTTTATCTTGTGATTAATATTATAATAATAGGTCTATGTGAGGCGCACACCTTGTAGGTTGTAGTAAAACCTTGATAGTTGCCACAACTAAATAAAAGTTTGCATGACTTCATCCATGGATTGTAAAACATGCTTTTCAGTTATTGATTTATGAACATTAGACAAGTAAATTATGTGGTCCATCCCAAATTCCTAGCCAAGTTCAAACATAATAGTGACACCCTTTACCTTGTCTGATTTCCCATTGTTTTTGTTATTTTTCTAACTCTTTTTTTTTCCTAAAAAAGGAATCAATAAGACTGATGCCTCATGCCTTGAGGTTTACGCCTCATCTTATTTAGTGTCCGAAGATATCAACTTTATTCCTCAACTTTTCAAAGTACAGGTATAGGTTAATATAGCAATTCCTTAGATCTCTTTTTCAGTCATTTGGATCGAGAGATTTGTACATAAGAGAAGAGAAAGGAGAGAATGTCAGTATCCCTTATTTGGTTAGGAGATAAAAGAAAATTGAGTCAGAATACCTCATTTTGAAGGTCAAATATAGAGGGAAGAGAAATGGAGAGGAGGCTTCTCTCTAACCCGCATTTGACTCTCTCCAAAAGCAGATAGATTCAGAGTGAAAAGAAACCACTTTCTCAGAGAAAGAAACCCACTTTCTCTTATATTCATTTCTCTCATTTTCAAAGTTCTTCCTTTCTCTTCTTCTCTTGCTTCCTTTTTCCTTCTCTCCGCCCTTTTTTATCAAAAAAAGTGTCAATTTTTCATATTTTGTTTATTTCTATTAGGTTCTTTTCGTGCTTGCAGAACTGAAGACTGGATCCAGTGTGGTGAAACAAGGGCCGTCTGTAGGAACTGCTGCTATTGGTGGTGCATTCAAGCTCGTGAACCATGATGGAAAATCAGTTACCGAAAAGGATTTTCTGGGGAAGTGGACGCTGATATATTTTGGATTCACGCACTGTCCTGATATATGCCCCGATGAACTCCAAAAACTGGCTGCTGCAGTCGATAAAATAAGTAAGTTGATGTCCTTTGATGCACACAAAATCCAAAATATTGGAATAAGATGATTGTGCCACCATAAAGCATGACGTGATATTGCCTACTCTAGGATAGTGATGATGAATATTTGTCCTTTCTTTGATTTCACATTTGATGAAAAACTGTGTTGTGGTTAGCAGATAAACTTCGCTACATTTTCTTTCTATAGAAGTGTTTTAAACAAGCATAAGCAACTTTATATTTGCTTTAGTTGATAACAGTCCAAATTGAAGAATAGTTTGTGACATGCTTCTACAATTTTGGTATCTCCATGGTCTTCTCATCCCTTTTGCAAGGTGAACCTAAGGTCTGTTGCTTTGTCATAATTCAACATCTAGTCCTGGAAGTTTACAGTTTGGTACATTGAAATAATTATCATAGTAGAAAATATTGTGATAATCTGTAAATAGATGGCTGAGTTTGCTGTTGGTATCTTATTTGGCATCTTCATTTGGAAAATGGATCCTGCTGTCATCTTCATCAAGAGGGTTATTTTATCTTGAAGATAACTAGTTGCATGTTACCATATCTGCACTGCCTCAATTATATACCTCAGTTATTAATTGAGAAGTGTTGCATTTATTGTTTGCATTTGGTCCATACAAACTGTTCATTGCTTTCAAAATGAAAAAGGCCTTCAGTGTTGTTGTTGTTGCTGCTATTTTCTATACATATGCTACCAGTGGGACTGCTGATTTTCATGTTATATCAACAGGAAAAAGCTTGAAATGTTAGCGCTATGTGGAATTAAACTTTTTTTTTTGCATGCATACCTATGTACATGGATATATGCATATGCACCTAGGTATGTACATACATTTCACACTTTTATGAGTGTTACTAAAATCTAATATTTAATTTTACCAATAGATTGTTTATTCATTTTTTAGAAAAGGGAAATACTTAATACATTCACTTTGCAAATCCCCCAAGTCTACACCCTTCCGCTTTCATATGGGCTCAGCCCTATCTGATTCTCACATGTCAATTTAGGGAGTTGACTTCAGTGTTCTGAAAAGTTGGTATATTGAATAATACTCTCTAAGATTTCTAATGCCAGATCTCATTTATCATTGCATCTTGGTGGTTAACATATCTTTGTTAAGTATTTGTAGAAGAAAGTTAAAAGCAAGTAAAAGGGTGTAGAGGAGGGAAAACGAATAACCGAAGAGGCATGCCAGGATTTAGTTCCATAACTAATAAGTAACTAAATGGGAGACATGGAAAAGGTTTAAAAAAGAGATGAATTAGGAGATCTTACCAAGATTGAGGATGATCAATCAAGATACATGAGACAGCGTGTAGTAGGAGACGGGGATTGTGAATCGGATATGTCGCTTGAGTCATTGATCAAGAAACTTATCAAGGATCTCAAATGCTTGATAATTTTGGATTATTGAGAAAGAATATGGTGTGATTCACTGGTTCTACTACTTCTGAATAGTGTTTTGAGACCCAAATTGGTTTACTCGTTTGACATGTCATCCATCAACCATGGCGAGCCAGGTCAGGTTGGATCGGGTCCAAACCTTTATTTGGCTGAAAACCATCCAAACCATCTATCCCGGTGGTTCAACCATTCGAACCTTCCAGGCATTGGCTAATTTGAGCCAGTTGAATTAATAGAAAAAAATTGGAAAAAGGAAAATCTAATTGCTTCTTCTACCGTAAATCTTGATTTGATGATCTCTTGTCATCTCCTTTATTGAAGCACTGGATTGACAAGATCAACGATGATTGATGAGATTCAGTGGTGCCTCTCTTCCTCTTCTTCATCCTGATCTTCTTTTGTGCTTGGGTAGTGTGTCTGGAGGGGATCAAGGCTGTTCAATCGGAGGGCATTGTGGCAGTGGGAATGGTGCAGGGTCTAGGTAAAGTGAGCTGCTAGAGGGGGTTGAGTGCTGGTGCCAGGGAGGTGAGGCTGAAGGGGGTTAAGGTTATAGAGCCGAGAGGGGTTGAGGGCTCTACGCTTTAATTGAGGGGAGGTAAGATAGCAAGGAGGAGTTGAGGCAGAGGAAATGAAAGTGATTTGAGTTCACAATGGATGAGAAGCTAGGTTCTGGTGGAGTCTTAGGTGGAGGGATCGATCTCTCAGATTTGGAAAATAGAGAAGTGAGGGCGGAGAATACATTTGAGAATAGAAGGGTAGACAAGAGTTGGGTTCAAGGGATAATTGAGGGCCAGTTGTCTAGTTGAATCATGGTTCAGCCATGGTCAAACTAGTGACCTGTGACCCGAACCTTTTTTCCGCAAAAGAAGGGTTTAGTCTTGGTTGCTGGTTTCAGAACATAGGTATTGAGAGTAAAATTTATGGAAACAAGATCATTGATGAGAGACAGAAAGTAATATTCAGTTTTGGGAGGATTAGATCAATAAGCCATGTCGGTTCTCTATATTTATGAAATTTGCTATTATAAGATATTATCTCTTGTTGATTGTTTTACAGAAATATGACAATTCTTGTTAGAATCATTTGTTAATTTTGTGCAATCTTTATAAATTTTGTTCCCATATGGATGCTCTTTTTTATCTTCCATATAGTGGATCTCTATTCTAATAATAGACTTTTGTTTCTTGTAGAAGGGAAGGCAGGGATAGATATTGTTCCTGTTTTTATTTCAGTGGATCCTGAGAGAGATACTGTTGAGCAAGTTCATGATTATGTCAAAGGTATGTTATCATTATTCTTTTGTTGGTAACAATGGCTGTGAGCAGAGTACTCATATTTTCTTTTTTTTATTCAGATAATGAAGTGTGATGTTCCAGGATTTCCTAGTATACCAGTTTTTGTACTCCAGTGATGCAATTGGAATCTAAGCATTAAGATGGCTGGATTTATTTTCAATTTTTAGGCTTTTCATTCCTATTTTTGTGGATTTTTATATTTTTTGAGATATTTTTTATGCGGTTCTGAGAGTTCACTTGTTAGTCAAACTGGAATCTGGTCAGTCCATATTCTTTTGGGATTTGGTCCGCTGTCATTAGTTCCTTATAACTTATTTAAGAGTCCTAGAAGTCAATGAAGATTCTGTTGTATATTCAACTATGAGAATGCTAAGTTGAGTAGGATTTGAGATTAGATGAATTTATTGAGAAGAGTAATACTAAGTTGTGGCTGTTTTATGCACATGAAAAGTTCTGCCACGTGGCTTGAGGGGAGTGGTGTAACTCTCAGAAATTGCTGCCATACATGGCGGTGGTGGTGGTTGAATGTGTAGTTACCAAGTCAGAATTAGAGGGCTTGAGAAATTTCTCATGTGCAAGTAATGAGCACCCTAAAGCATTTTCCTATTGAAAAGGTTTGTGGCTGGCTGGTTGGAGTTCTTGGAAATTGTATGCTGAGTTTATTTGAGAATGAAAATTGGCTGGAGGGCTTTTCTCTTCTCTTATTTTCTTCCTTTATTCCTTGTATTCTTCTTTTTTCAACCTTTTCCCCCTCTTTCACCAATAATTTTCTGCATGCACGAGATACAATTTCTGCTATAACATAATAGATCATATCTGAATAAGGACTGAACTAATTTGCTGCTTACTAAGGCAGAGAAGCTGAAGGACAAGGATTTTGTCCAGATAAATTAGATCTGAACCAAATTAAGTATTGTTTCATTCTGTTGTATTCGACATCTATGAGACTGCACCATCATATTTCTCATGCATGTGATTAATGTAGTTTTAGTCTATATTAAGGCGTTGTTTCATCCAGATAAATGCCGTGTGTTTTTATTTGTGCAGAATTTCACCCAGGTTTAGTAGGCTTAACTGGTACACCAGATGAGATAAGACAAGTTGCTCGTGCTTATCGAGTTTATTATATGAAGACAGAGGAGGAGGGCTCTGATTACCTTGTTGACCACTCAATTGTTATGTGAGTATGGCCTATAAATTAGTTGACATGTATTTGTTCTTTGTGTTCAAGTTCCCTACATTTTTGGCTTGTATTTTTCTGGAATGCAATTGCTAGCTGTATAAATTTTGTATTTCTGTTGCTTAAGCATATAAGTTGGCATCTAGGGTAAGTAATAATGATTTTTGTGAGCATGATAATGTATTGTTTTTATCAGATGTACATTTGGCAACCCAGGCATTTCTTTAATGGTTTTTGTGATGATCATTTCTGCTTAAGTATGGTTATGCTAAATTTTTCTGAAGCAACAGAATACATATATACATATTATGTGGATTCTGATAGGAAGATTTCTTCTACATTCATAACTTTTTTTTTTGTCAATTGCTTATTTTGTAACCTGTAAATCCCTTGAATCTACAGCAATCTGTAAACGATAAATTCTGATTTTTAGTTATTTTTGTTCTTGAATAGACAAAAACGTCATAGGTAACATGAAGTTTTGTAACTGACTTTCTAAAACTTGTAATATAAGTTTTCGTCACATTCCATTCAATTTCAATACACAAATTATCTACCAGTTTCTTATCTCTCTCGGTCTCCCTCTCCTTTTCTCTTTTATGTGATGGAAGGGGCTTTTAAGCTCCAGGATCAGTGTCGTCCTAGGAACAAATGTCTTACCTATTAAAAAAAAAAAAGGTTCCATGCAATCAAGAAATCAGTTACTATTGAGGATTTGCGTCGATGTAGGCAGGAGAGGAATTAGAAGTTTGAAGATCCCATGTTATCGATCTTCGCAATTTGGAAGAAATGAAAATTATGAGCCGAGATCCAAATATGCACTCTTAAGTTCGGCGCTAAATAGTTGACCCGAGGTTTTGGACGAAGGTTCACCGAACCTATACTGGAGGGGGTACCGGCCGGTGACCGGTTCGGCATGCTATGAGTCCGTATAGTGTTGTTTGAGACATATCGACACAGGGAGAGCCGGAGAGGGAGGGGGAGAGAGAGGAGATAGAGGAAAAGAGAGGAAGGGAGCTGAGGGAGATGGAGGGAGAGGTAGGTGGAGAGAGAGAGAGGGCTCGAAAACTTGACAGGGGGTTGCCTCTGTTGCGTTTTAAAATAGGGGATGCCTTAATTTTGTTTTGTAAACTTCGAATTGAAATTAGAAAATGGTTTGCCAACTTCCGCAAACCATTTGCCAACTTTTTGTGAGCGAAGTTGGCAAACCATTTGCTTATTTTAATTCAAAATTTACCAAAAAAAAATTAAAGGCATCTCTTGTTTTGAAATGAAACAAGGGCAACTCCTTGTTTTGATAGGGTGGAGAGGGAGGGAGAGGAAGAGGGAGGGGAGAGGGAGAGGCTGTTGTCGAGAGAGAGGGAGAGAGACTTAATAGGGGCCTGGGGGACCTCATTATCGTCGAGCGCTAAAGATGAGGGATTAGGGTTTTGAGGGGGGGAGGGGGTTGTCGAAGCCATGATCGAGGAGAAGGATTAGGTGTTGAATCACTATGGGGGAAGGGGAGGGGGTCGAATTGTTGCCCAAGGTGACAACCCAAGAGGTGGGGTGAATTGGGTTTTTCTAAATTTTTAGTGCTTTAAAAACATCCTTAGTTGAGTGCGGTGAATGCTTTCTTAAATTACTTCAATGAATTAAACTATAGCAAAGATGAAAGATAATGCAAGAATAATCACAAGTGAATCCACAACACAAACACCACGATGTATAGTGGTTCGGTGCACCCCAAGGCACCTACGTCCACTCCCCAAGCGTCCCCTTGGGAATTTTACTATAATCCCTCAGATTACAGTAGGATTGTTTTTCGGGCTCACAATCCAAAACCTTTACAATTTGATTTTCCGGGATCACCAATAACCTACGTTGGTTTTGCGGGCTCACCAACAACCTAACGTTGGTTTTACGGGCTTACCAACAATCTATACCGTTGGTTTTACGGGCTCACCAACAAACCTATACCGTTGGTTTTACGGGCTCACCAACAAACCTATAATGTTGGTTTTACGGGCTTACCAACAAACCTTATAACAAGAATAAAGAACAAGGAACTAAAGCTCCTAAATGAGCAAATAAAATAATTATGAGCTACAAAGAAGAGTTTAGAATATAATTATCCCTTTAATAAGGCTCTTCTCTTCTTTGTCAAGATTGCTTCACTCTTCAAGGGTTGGTGGAGCTCTTAATGTCTCTTGGAATCTGCTCAACCACTTTCTTTTGGCTCTTTGAATGAAGCAATTGAATGAAGCTTGCCTTGCTAGGGTTTTCTCTTGAATGCACTTAATGTCTTTTCCAAAGCTTGCTTTCTTTGATGAATACTCCCTCTTAAATACTTCTCCAACCTCCAAATAGACATTCCTAACCGTTGGATTGAAGAAACTAGCCGTTTATAGCCGTTGGGAGTCCAAAAAGCACTTCTGCACAACTAGCCGTTATGCTTCTACCCGTGCTTGGGTCGATCCAAACTTTTTTGGGGTCGACCCAAACCACTGTTCATCAGACTTGGGTCAGCTCAAGCTTTTCTTGGGTCGGCCCTCAGAAAATACAGAACCTTGTATTTCAGCCTTCCTTCACTTGGGTCGACTCAACTCTTTTTGGATCGACTCAAGATTCAGTTGGGTCGACTTAAGTTACATTTGGGTCGACCCTCTCAGGGATTCCAGAGAACCAGTTTTTGAATGACACAGCCTTTGGGTCGACTCAAGTTTAGTTTGGGTCGACTCAAGGATAGGGTCGACTCAACTTCTACTTGGGTCGACCCAAGTACTGTTCATCCGTGCCATTTCTGCAGAAGTGTGCCAGATGATTCTTTGAAGTGCTGAGGTCGACTCCACCAATCTTGGGGTTGACTCTTTCCACTTTTTGCTGCAATTTAGAGTTAGATTCATCCATATAATTAATGAAATATACTCCAAGCAATTTTGAATATATATCATGGTAGTGCTACATACTCTTAACAATGAAAATTACTATCATCTCCTTGAGAGTACGTTTAACTTGAAACTTTGCCGAATTAGAATTTAGAATTCACTATCTCTTTTCTATCGCAAATTTTGTCTCATTATTAATCATGAAAATACATCTTGATCTCATTCTCCTAATGTATCATGAGTGTATCGAGGGTGTGCCATTTATCAATGATGTATCGAGTTAATTTGCATTTCTAATTTGATATGGCCTCAATGGTTGTGTTAATCATCAAAATAACATTATCATCCTCAATCTCCCCCTTTTTGATGATTACAAAACATTAAGTGTAAGCAAATTGGAATTCATATGAAAAGTTAGATTTAACATTCATAAAGTACTTTTGGTTCAAGAGTTTCAAAGTAGTCTTATTTCGAGTTTGTATAAATGAACCAAGAGCTCCCCCTATCCTATCCAAATGGATGCCAAATGAGTTTTAGCTTTGCTCCCCCTTACTCTTGTATTTCATTAAGACAATTTTCAAAAGTTTGTGTCAAAGCAAGAATTTCAAGTCATGTATCGAGGCAAGAAAAATCTCTATGATTATGTGCTAGAATTTAGATTTTCTTTTTGTCACATGTCTCCCCCTTAAGTATATAATATATACCTTTTATATTTTCTCCCCTATACTGTTTTTCTTATAGAATCTGCTTTTAGTTTCTCCCTTATATTTTCTCCCCCTTTTTGTTATCATCAAAAAGTGGATAGCATTGTAATGACAATCACAAAGATCATAACTCAAGAGAAACATTGTCTATGCCAAAAGCACTATGTTCTAGAGAAGAAATACAAACTACCACAAAGAGCAAATATAAGTCAAAATAAATACAAAGTTTGGAAGATACTTTAAGAACATACTTCATGATAATGCTTTAGAGGTAATCAGCTTTAACATAGTCAACATATTTCAATCTAAGCTGATTTATATTCAATTCAAAATATAAAGCATTATGAGCATATACTCAGATTTTTTTTTTTTTGACAATATCAAAAAGATTGCAAAATAATGAAACATTAAGCACAAGGCAATATTTCATTCAATGTATGTCAAATTATTGCAAGCATACGAATCACGTAACTCAAGGCAATAATGTCAGGGCAAGATAATGAGTATAGATCAGAGCCAATTAGGGTAGTTTCAAAATTATGATGAGATCACATCAAATTTGATGATTTTAACATTCTTTTAAAGTTCTTTTACCTTTCTTTAAAAAAAATAAACCTGAAACAATTTCAGGGGTAATAGATATCATCAAAATCAAGAATGAAAAGTTTGGCTTTAAGAATGAGACATTTAGGATGTGAGCCAGAAGTGATCTCTAAATGTAGATTCCAAAGATATTTTTCAAATCAAGTGTAGATGGAATCTTTTTCAAGTTATTTCAAGGAGTATCAAGAATAATATTCAAAGAAAGCACGAATGAAAATCCAACACCTTTTTTTTAATATATTAAGTATATAGCAACGTGAGAGCAATCTGATTAATTTTCAGAGTATAGTATAAGAGCAGATAAAGATCAAAACTTATATACTCGAAAAACATAAGATTATGTTGAATCCTTAATTCTTAATGACTTCAAAGTTCTTTCATGATATAAAAGTATTGGGGCATAGATACCAAAATATGAATTTATGCAATGTAGGATACATAAAATTCAGGGCTTTGAAAGTTCTTTTAAAGTTCTCTTAAAGACTTTCTTTTACTCCTTTAAAGATCATAGCATCAAAATCAATTAAAATGAATTGGCTCAGGATTGAAATACTAAAGTGCAAGCCAATAAGAGCTCATTCGTAGATTCCAAAGTAAATTTCCAATACTAAGACAAATGGAATCCTTTTCACTTAGTTTTCAAAACAAGTGATTTACCAATTAAGTACAGATGAAAATCCAACTTTCAAAAGATATTCAATGAAGCACAAAGTCTAATACCAAAATATGCTTAAATTGATATCAGTTTGAAACCAATTTGACATTAAAAGCATGCTAAAAGTCCTTTGCCAAATTTACGTAGAGTAATCTTTAATGTGAATTTACACGATTAAGTTCTATATGATCTCTCCCTCTAAAATTTTCTTTCTCCTCAATTAATTATCCCATTTGAGAGTTTAGAGTTTGAAGATAATTTTCAATAAAGAGAATGAGTATTTAAAGCTTCCCCTCAAAAGATGCATTTTCTTTCAAACTTTCTTTTCTTCTTTAATATCAAGAATGTAGAGTGATCCAGAATTTTTTTTTTAAAAAATTTATAGCAATCAATCTTTTTTTTTTTAATCTTTCAAGAATAAATTATATTTTCTCTTAATTTTTTTG
Organism: Phoenix dactylifera; assembly: GCF_009389715.1. Classification (NCBI taxonomy): domain Eukaryota; kingdom Viridiplantae; phylum Streptophyta; class Magnoliopsida; order Arecales; family Arecaceae; genus Phoenix; species Phoenix dactylifera. Next base: position 20,100,028 of record NC_052405.1, read on the forward strand.
AATATGTATGAAAATATTAATCAGAAAATAATTCTTTTGAAGCTCAAATTTCTTTCAAAAGTAATTACATTTTCTTTCCTATAAGAATTATTGGAGTGAGTTGAAATATTTTAAGCCTTAGGATCATTAACTCTTTTCTTAAAAATAGCTTTTCTTTTTAATGATAGAAGCATTTAATTATGCAGGAGTGTATATTCAAAATATTAATTTCTTAGTTATAGTTTTTCAGCAATGTATATATGAAGCACGATAAATCTTTTTAATATCAAAATAACATCATATATTTAGAAACATTTGTTCGCAATCAAGATCATTGAAAAACACATCATTTAGACCAATTTTAATACACTTACAAGATAAAAAATGATATGTTTCAGATGCGTATCGGAGCAAACAACCAAGGTATCAAAATTAATTCTATTTTTCTTAAGCTGTAGTTTTTATCAAAGAATCATAGTAAATTATTCTCCAGCATGATGCAATCTTTGAAGCATATAATGAAAATTACAAAAATATGACAGTAGAAGTATTTTAAATTAAGTTTAAGCCTTCATTATAAAATCAGATTCTGAATTTCATAAAAATTTTCAAAGAAGCTTTCAAGATTATAATTTGAGATATGCATCTTCTACGTTGTAGCTTATCTTAAATTAATAAGATTGAAAACACATATTTCAAAAATATTAGAGCACATCCAGAATTTTTGTAATTCATATTGAATTTTGGTACAAATTGGAGGATATTATGTATTAATGTTAGACAAATTAGAATCAATATATTCTGCCTAATTTGCAAATTCGGATTATTCTTTTCTTTTATTTTTTAGATGATATTCATTAAAATAGAAGTATCCTTCTCTTCTCCTTTTGCAAATATATTCAACTTTCAGATTTCAAAAGTGATCATGAACGACAAATCTGAAATTTCTTTCAAAAATACGATTAGACGAGTGTAAGAGAAATTCAAAATATCATTGATGGGCATGGAATGCAAGTGAAAACAATTTTCATTAGGCTTTGGAACACAAGTTATTTCGAAGTCAAAAGTGAAGCAAAAGCTTGTGTGCAAAGTTAAAGCCTATTTCAAATTTATGAATATCATAAAAGAAAAAAGGAATTGCTATTGGTAGAAATGTGTTTCAAACAAGTTGTTCAAGCATAGAGCATTACAAGTTATATTTAAAGAAGATATTTGTTATCTAAATACATAATTCAAAACATCAAGTCACATGCAAAACATAATATGCATTAAGTTATAACATTATGTATTAAAGCATTAAGAACAATCATGTCAAGGATCAAAATCAATTCTTTTTAAGTAAAACTCCCTCTACTTAAATATAATTCTGCATTGATTTTATCCTTAAGATACGTTTTCAAGTGATTGAAATTTTATTTGACTTTTCACAAACTCCTTATACACTTTCATTTATCTTGTCATTCATTCCCTCATTTTTATGAATTTCTTTCTTTAAGCAGTCAATGAACATTTTGATCTTCATTTCTGTTTAGTTTTACTTTTATATGCTCTATAGTGCCGGGTACTACCACTAGCCTTTCCATTGGCACCATCTCTATGATGAGCAATATAGAAAGGTCAAATCATTTTCTTTAACAACAAAATGTTCACTTCCAACTCTCCCTGTTTAAATATAGTTTATTATGGATTTTATTCCTTTCAAAAATAAGTTTCACAAATGTACTGAATATATTATGCTTGTTTTGTTTTTACTTAAGATTGGAGTATTACTTAGTTTTTTATTTTTCTTAAGCAATGTTCATTTTTTTTTTTAATCTCTCTCTCTTTTTGTTATTTTCAAGTAATTTACATGAAAGAGCATAATAAAGAATTTATCTAATATGATGTATATAAATGTATATCATGCAAACAACATTTTCATTATGCTCAAGGATTCATAGCTTATCACAAGTTATTTTACATCAAAATTTAAAGCATAAACTTGTGTATTTCATGGTTATGCATCACATAGGCAAGAGTATATTTCAATTTAGGCAAACCATGAAACAAATTCCAAAAGCATAAGTTAGTCAAAATATATGTAGACATGATATCAAGAAATTAGTAATTAAAGACTTTAATCATGCCACAATATGACTTTGCTCAACTGATTTATAAGAGAGATATCTGAAATTACCGATTCATTCTGCATTCTTTAAGTCAAATACTTAATAGATTTCTCATGTATAAACTTTTGGCTGAAGAAAGTTCTCTTTCTTGTTTGCATATGAATGTTTATTGTACCTTACGTGGAGGTGTCCTTCAAGTTGAAATCTCTCATTTCTTGCTTATAGATCCTGCATCATTAGTAGAATCTTTTTCCTTTCTTGAAGGCAAGTCATTAGGTTGTCCAAGATACAAGAATATTCATATAACATATTTCATAACTATATGACTTGACATAAGATATGACAATGATTGAATTTGAGTCACTCTACTCAATAGATTGCCTAAATATAAGCAAGCACAAGTCACTTGAACTAAAGAGATAATTTCATTAAATAAGATGGTTCAAGGATACCCATGTGAGGCAATAAGAAGATTTATCAAAGTCAAACCAATTTCTTGTTTTCAGAAGCAATTTAGCTTAGATTCTATTTGCTTAAGATAATTATCAATAAGATATACCAGTTAAGTTTTAATCAAATTATCTTAAACAGTTGTTTCTATTAAACTTTGTTATGTTTCCGAGTCTAAAGAGTAGGGCATATGTTTGTTGTCTAAGTTCTAAAAGATAGCAAAAATTCTGGTTATGATTCGGTTTTCAATACAAATAATCTTGTTTCAGGGAGATAGGCAATTTTCTTTTAGATTAATTAAGATTTTATATTTGACTTATGGGAGATGGTTCAAAGGAATTAATATTCATACTTTTAGAATATTTTTATGCTCAGATTAAACATGACGTGTTAACATTAATCAGTAGAATTTGAGACAATTTTATGTAAGAATATTAATCATTCAATCAAGGATACAATGATTATACTAAATGAAACACTTCAAAGATCAGATTTATTAATCTTAGATTTTAGAATAGTCTTGAGAATTACTTATAAAGAAAAAACAATCCGTTGTTATAAAACTTTTTAGTAGAATTTCCATTATGATCACGACACATGAATCATTTATGATTGAAACATATGATGCATACATGCGACTTATAGAGTAAATCATAATATATTTCAAATAATCACATAAGGAATGAGTGATATAATGATAAATTATACTCATACCTTCACAAATAATGAAATAAGATTTCATATAAGTATTATGCTCAATAAAGTTTTAGCATGAAATGAACATCAAACATTTATACTAGAGAGGGAATTTAGATTTTTAAAAAACTTAAAGAAGGTTATACATATTCATTCGTTGTTTTCTTATCATCATGCAGGCACTAGAAAATTTCATGCAAAAATCATTGAGATAAAATTTATCATACATTTAAGGCATTTTGTAAATATCCAACATCATAATTGAATTTACAAAAATTAAGCATATCAAGATAATTTAAATTACATTCATGAATGATGAAATAAAATTCATTTGTAAGTCACGTGTCATGGCACCCAATTAAGAGTTTTACATGAGTTTCAAGGGCTGCTTTGATACATCTACAAGATAATTTTAGTTCTTTAATTTAGGTACCCAAGCCTTTTTGAGTCCTTGCATGTTGGCAATAATTATTCCTTTTGGAACTCATATTTTCTTAATTACCATTTTGTCTATTAGTTTGCAGGTTTTAGGATTACAAGTAATATATTTCTGCATACTCTTGTTAAATTTAAACAACATAGATTTAGCAAAAACAGATAATGAATTTTCAGTTTTCTGTTTCTGTTTATTAGTTTCACCAGATTTGTGAAAAACTGTTTTAGGATGAATAGTGGAGGATTTAAGAATTATATTCTCGAAAGATTTTTGGGTGTACCAAGGTTGATATCCCAATCCAGCTTTGTCATATACAGCTCTTGAATTTTCTATCATTAAATTCAGTTTTTCAGAACTGAGAGTGAATCTTTCAACAGTAGGTTTCAAATTATCAACTTCTTTAGCTAATTTTTCATTATCTTCTGACAGCAATTCATTGTTTTTCTTAAGTTTATCATGGCTTTCAGTGAGAAGTTGATTTCTCTGATTTAGTTCTTTATTTTCTTTAATTAAGATTTCAATTTTATAAGTTAGTTTTAGTTTTTCATCTATTAGGATTTGATTTTCATTCTTCAAGTTCTTGTTCCTACAAATAAGTTTCTTATGTTCTAAATACAAATCAGAAAAGGCATCATGAAGTTCATCAAATGTAAAATCATTTTTAGTTTTAGCATGTACCTTATATATCTCATCTTCATGTGCCATTAAGCATGAATTTGCAATATGATGCTGCTCTTCTTCTACACATGATGTTTCAGATTTGTTAGTGCATTCATATTTAACTTCAAGCATATTGCATATTTTCTTAGCAGTTGTGCAAAAAGATATGCAATTAAGTTCACTATCATCTAATGCACAAAATAGCACATTCATAGCTTTTGCATTTTGCTGAGACATTTTCTTATCATGATTAGTGCTTGTGTGTGGTCCATTGACTGTGATACTCCATAAATCATAGTCATGTGCTTGAATGAAAATGCGCATGCGTGCTTTACAATATGTATAGTTTATGCCATTAAAAAGTGGAGGTCTATCAATTAATTGTCCCTCTCCTAGAAAACTATCTATTTGATTTGTCATGATCTTTGGCTCTTGATCTTGAGATCAATAATTAATATTAGAGCACCTGCTCTGATACCACTTGTTGCCCAAGGTGACAACCCAAGAGGGGGGTGAATTGGATTTTTCTAAATTTTTAGTGCTTTAAAAACATCCTTAGTTGAGTGCGGTGAATGTTTTCTTAAATTACTTCAATGAATTAAACTATAGCAAAGATGAAAGATAATGCAAGAATAATTACAAGTGAATCCACAACACAAACACCACGATGTATAGTGGTTCGGTGCACCCCAAGGCACCTACGTCCACTCCCCAAGCGTTCCCTTGGGAATTTTACTATAATCCCTCAGATTACAGTAGGATTGTTTTTGGGGCTCACAATCCAAAATCTTTACAATTTGGTTTTCCGGGATCACCAATAACCTACGTTGGTTTTGCGGGCTCACCAACAACCTAACGTTGGTTTTACGGGCTTACCAACAACCTACGTTGGTTTTACGGGCTCACCAACAAACCTATACCGTTGGTTTTACGGGCTCACCAACAAACCTATACCGTTGGTTTTACGGACTCACCAACAAACCTATAATGTTGGTTTTACGGGCTTACCAACAAACCTTACAACAAGAATAAAGAACAAGGAACTAAAGCTCCTAAATGAGCAAATAAAATAATTATGAGCTACAAAGAAGAGTTTAGAATATAATTATCCCTTTAATAAGGCTCTTCTCTTCTTTGTCAAGATTGCTTCACTCTTCAAGGGTTGGTGGAGCTCTTAATGTCTCTTGGAATCTGCTCAACCACTTTCTTTTGGCTCTTTGAATGAAGCAATTGAATGAAGCTTGCCTTGCTAGGGTTTTATCTTGAATGCACTTAATGTCTTTTCCAAAGCTTGCTTCCTCTGATGAATACTCCCTCTTAAATACTTCTCCAACCTCCAAATAGACCTTCCTAACCGTTGGATTGAAGAAACTAGCCGTTTATAGCCGTTGGGAGTCCAAAAAGCACTTCTGCACAACTAGCCGTTATGCTTTTGCCCGTGCTTGGGTCGACCCAAACTTTTCTGGGGTCGACCCAAACCACTGTTCATCAGACTTGGGTCAGCTCAAGCTTTTCTTGGGTCGGTCCTCTCAGGAAATACAGAACCTTGTATTTCAGCCTTCCTTCACTTGGGTCGACTCAACTCTTTTTGGGTCGACTCAAGATTCAGTTGGGTCGACTCAAGTTACATTTGGGTCGACCCTCTCAGGGATTCCAGAGAACCAGTTTTTGAATGACACAACCTTTGGATCGACTCAAGTTCAGTTTGGGTCGACTCAAGGATAGGGTCGACTCAACTTTTACTTGGGTCGACCCAAGTACTGTTCATCCATGCCATTTCTGCAGAAGTGTGCCAGATGATTCTTTGAAGTGCCGGGGTCGACTCCACCAATCTTGAGGTTGACTCTTTCCACTCTTTGCTGCAACTTAGAGTTAGATTCATCCATATAATTAATGAAATATACTCCAAGCAATTTTGAATATATATCATGGTAGTGCTACATACTCTTAACAATGAAAATTACTATCATCTCCTTGAGAGTACGTTTAACTTGAAACTTTGCCGAATTAGAATTTAGAATTCACTATCCCTTTTCTATCGCAAATTTTGTCTCATTATTAATCGTGAAAATACATCTTGATCTCATTCTCCTAATGTTTCATGAGTGTATCGAGGGTGTGCCATTTATCAATGATGTATCGAGTTAATTTGCATTTCTAATTTGATATGGCCTCAATGGTTGTGTTAATCATCAAAATAACATTATCATCCTCACGAATCGATTTTATATGTCAAATTGGTATGGTAATCGACTGGTCTGGTTTAGTACGTTTGAAATTGTCTGGTTTGGCACAGTGCAACAAACCTTATTTTGGACCAAGATATGTCCATTTACTCGATAGTAAAGGGTCAGTATTTAATCCTTTTTCACAGTCTTGTGGGTTTAGTCGAGTAAGCTTTATCAACTTTGCTAAATTGACACCTAACTAGGTCTACCCATCTAGCCTAGATTTTGAGACTAGATCAAAGACATCTATGCAGATCAAAGTTTGCCATCTCGGTATTGGATCCTATATGAATACCATCTTATTACAGTGTTTGTATGTTTGGTATGGTACTCAGTTTGGCATACTAAGTGTTAGTATGTTTTTTGTACCGTATTTTGATTTGGTATCAGTATAGTGCAGTATGGTCAGTACCAATCAGTACAACAAATCTTAGTACCATGGTCTGCTGTGCCGATACCAGACATCGGACTAGTTGCGCGGCGGCACGGATCGGTATGGGCCCGCGCCGTGCCGTGTCGGGCCTGTATCGACACAGTAGAGGAGGCGAGGGAGAGGGCGAACTCGAGAGAGGAAAAAAGAGAAGAGGGAGGGAGGGAGAGAGGAGGGTGGCGGAGGCCGGCGGAGGGCCGATGGAGGCCGACGCCCGGGCAGGAGGTGGAGGCCGCGGCCGGATCCCCTGTTTTGTGATTTGCCGACTTTACTTAAAAATCGTGAAATTAAAAAGTGGACAGTCCCTTGTTTCGAAGTTGGAAACAGAGGATCCGGCCGCGGCCTCCGCCTCCTGCCTGGGCGTTGGCTGCCACCCTCCTCCTCTGTCTCCATCTCCCTCCCTTCTCTGCCCGCTCTCTCTATTCCTTTCTTTTTTTTTCTTCCTCCGGCAACGGGTTTCGTTTCTGTTGACGGAACTGTTTCGGTCTGCCGCCGAAACGATTCAATATGATTGGAACCGCCTTGTTCGGGATGGTACAGATATTTAGTCTTTGCCTTTGCCAAGTTGAACTTGAATCAATTTGTGTTTATTTCAAATATGAATGCATGAGACCATTTATACTCCTAGCAAAATTTTAGTGATCTTTATGATCACATTAGACATCAACATAAGTACCTATTTTTTTTTGTATGTTTGGAGCACAAAATGCTTGTTAGGATCGTGCCAACCATTTTTCCTAGCTTATATCAGGTCCTTCCAAACTCTCATCTACTGCCATGCATAACAAAAGCTCATATTCCTCCCATAAGACCATTTACACTCCTAGCAAAATTTTAGTGATCTTCATGATCACATTAGACATCAATATGAGGTTGAAAGAACTACAAAAACCTATTTTTTTTTGTATGTTTGGAGCACAAAATGCTTGTTAGGATCGTGCCAACCATTTTTCCTAGCTTATATCAGGTCCTTCCAAACTCTCTTCTACTGCCATGCATAACAAAAGCTCATATTCCTCCCATAAGACCATTTACACTCCTAGCAAAATTTTAGTGATCTTCATGATCACATTAGACATCAATATGAGGTTGAAAGAACTACAAAAACCTATTTTTTTTTGTATGTTTGGAGCACAAAATGCTTGTTAGGATCGTGCCAACCATTTTTCCTAGCTTATATCAGGTCCTTCCAAACTCTCTTCTACTGCCATGCATAACAAAAGCTCATATTCATCCCATAAGACCATTTACACTCCTAGCAAAATTTTAGTGATCTTCATGATCACATTAGACATCAATATGAGGTTGAAAGAACTACAAAAACCTATTTTTTTTTTGTATGTTTGGAGCACAAAATGCTTGTTAGGATCGTGCCAACCATTTTTCCTAGCTAATATCAGGTCCTTCCAAACTCCTCTACTGCCATGCATAACAAAAGCTTGTGTTCCTCCCTAGCCTTGAATTTGTGGGTTTGGCTGCCAATCTAGATCCAACCGTACCCATTGGTTTTGGAGTCCTGTGATTTCTGTCAATCTCTCTGCTATAACATCATCAGTGATCCCATATACTGCTACTGTAGCTCATGAGCATATTCACCACCACAAACCAAGCCTTCTTCTTGGCCCAAGACATGAAACAAGCAAGAATGTGCTCTACAGCTCTCCCTTCTATTAACTAAGTCACCACACTCTTCCTCCAGCCGAGAATTTTAGGGCAAGGACCCAGAGAATTTGAGGGCAAGGACTGCTTGAGAGAGGGGGGAAATTGATGGAAACAGAATTGCTGCCGCTGACTCCCTAAAAGAGGGCTTAAACTCAAATTAGCATTGTTGCCATCAGGAAGGGACGCCTTTGGTTATTTTTCTTAGTCAATGCACTTTTAGGATTAAAAACAAGTATGATGATAAAAATGGACTGGGGCTTTAACCCATAATTCAGATCTCCTACATGAGGTGTACATGTTAAGTTGGGCCTTGATTTGGCATGATCTGAACACAAAATGACCTGGTATTGATTTTGGGATGCAGGATTGTGTTGGGTTTAAATTTTGATCTGATTTAAAATTTTTGATCGAGTTGATGTCTAATTTATAATTGGCTTTGATTCATTTTTGATGAACCCACTATTGACCTGGTTAAATAATTGACTCTAGTTTTAAGACATGAGCCTGCCCCACAGTTTACATCTCCTTTTATGATGACGAATTCTGAATTTGTGTGTCCTGACAAACTATGATTTACTGTAATGGATCGAAATCTTCTGTTATGCTATGATAGTTGTATCCAGTACAATTGATTTACGCTGATCAACTTTCAGGTACTTGATGAACCCAAACATGGAGTTTGTCAAATTCTTTGGTAAGAACTATGATGCTGATGCACTTGCTGAAGGCATAATCAAAGAGATAAAGGAAAACAAGGGGGTGTAACGCTATATTTTCCTGATGCCAAAGATGGTCGTGCTGACTGAAAGTAAACCTTTTTCCTATTTATCATTTTGGAATGCAACTACCATAATAAGTTCATAGTCAAAAAAATTATCATACGCTCATGGTCAAAAAAATTATTGATCACGGTTCTCATGGACTATCAACAAATTTGGTGTACTAGTTGTTGGCCCCAGAGAGTTCTTAAAATATTGAGTTGTGCTTTTTTGACTACTTTGTGAAGTCATATCAATTTTATGGTCCATGCCAACTATTTGCATCATTTTTTCGGGTACAACGGGAAAGATGAGGTGCAATGTATTTATGATTTCTGCTGCATTTAGGGTTGAAAGGTGTGGATCGGATATTATTATATTCATATTCATATTTATTTTGTTTAACGGATGTTGGTTGGATATAAAATTTTATATCCATATTTGTTTTAAACCAATATGGATACAAATAAGATATCGGATAACTTTCAATGGATAAAAATATGTACACAAATCATATAATTAATTTTTTATGATCATAGAATTAAAAATATTATGAAGTAGATGATAAATTAGTATGTTAATATGATTATTTATTTTTCTTAAAAGTTTAAATATGATTATAAATGAAATAGAATATTTTGATACGAATAAAATAGTTGTCTATTCATATTCATATTCTTTTTTTTTTTTTTTTGATAGATATGGGTACAGATAAGGTTATTAATGGAATAGTTAAATTTCTATCCATATCTGAATATATTTGAATAGAAAATAGATTTGGATGGATTTTCGATCTACTTTTATCCCTAGCTACATTTGTTGAAGCCAGTGGAGCATGCCATTTGCAGTTTTATTAGCCCAGAAATTATTCTACTCAGCCCTCAGTTTAGGAACCGTGGATCATATTATCCCTTCATGTAGCTCAGACTTGTTATCGAATCACATGCTTCCCACAAGAGGGTTTATTGCAAGGTCTTGCATCCGAGAGGGGTAGGGCAGACTGCTAGTCAAAAGGAAATAATAATAAAGTACTGGAATCCAAACAGTGCAAGGCTAAAAGGAACTTCCACTCTACCCATGCTGGGAAGTGGACCACCACAAAGGAATTATTTGTCTTCTAGAACGCAGCACAAACAAAACTAGCAAATCAACTCAAAGTAAAACTCAACATCTCAAGGTGCTAAAGTAAATCTAATTTTAACCCAAAATACATTAGATGCTTCCACCGTACCATTCTCATTGCCGAGATATGATGTCTACGTGCCTAATCTATCATTTGTATCACCATTATTGGATGATGAAGTCCATGAAGGGGTATCCTGCCATCAAATGGTTGTATGGTTGTTTAGTGTATCTCGATTGATAATCCCAAACCCTCCAATCACACGATAGATATATATCACTTATTCAACATTTTGTTGCATAACGGATCAGCTTAATATCTAATCTTAATGTTGGTCATCCAAACATCATGATTGTTTTCTTCAACAGTTGAAATCTTTGGTTGTTCCACAAATGGCTAGGTAATGACTAATTCCTTTCCTTTGTTGCTACCCTTGGATTCACCTGATTCCTCTGATATTGAAGACACTCTTGAAGGGCTATCAACCATCGTACCAGGCCCACACTTATGAAGGAGAAATGAAAGAATCCTTTTGCTTTCCCTCCTTGGAACTTCTTAGGACTCTCTGCTCTCTCTCTCCTCTCTCTTAACCTTACTCCCTTAGCTTTAAACCTAGGAGAAACCCCTGCAGCCAAGAACTCTACCAGCAACCTCAGACCTTAGATCTACACTATCCAAAGCCTAGATATTCTATGTCTAGCTTCCCACCATCTTCTTAAGCTAAATCTACACTTTTGTTTAAGATTAGTTCTTGAAGAAAAAGCATGAAAGGAGCCTCTAAGGAGTTCTTAGCAAGAGATCCTCCAAAAGGTCCTCTTCGAGAATGAGAGCCTCCCCCTGTACCGAGAGATTTGATACTCGTTGCCCCTTTTTTTCATTGACATCTATGTAGGCTTTTTTGAAGACCATGTAGTGTTGTTTGTGTTAGATCTTAATCAATGCTGGATATTTGCACACGTCGTTTTGCTGGCGGATAGCTTATTTTCCTTATTTTTCTTTATTTTTCTTAAAGATAACTTCAAAAAGGGTCCTTACAGGACAGATCCCAATTGCCTAGCCTCAGAAACATCCCAAGGGCATAGCAGATCTTGCCCCGTAGTTATGGGAGTACCCGGATTTGAGGCTACCATGGATTTGCTATGAAATTTTGGATGAACCTTTTGTCAACGCTTATCAAGCTTGCGCTCATAACTCGTTCGAGACCTGAGAGGGGGCGAGTAGAGGCCTAGCCCAATTTGGGTTATCCTAGGGGTGATTGCCTTCCCCAATAGTACCCTTGGCCTTACCCTTCCCTTTGTTCCCTTTCACGTCCTTTTCGATTAGTTTAAATCATGATTTTGTATTTCTCTCTCTTTTTTTAAAAAATTGAAGATGGCTGTATTTTTTTCCCACAAATCCCTGATCCCTCCCAGAGACGTTCACAAGGTTCCAATCAACTGGGCTAGCAATTCTTAGTATATATATTCACATATATACAAACTAAATGTTAAATTTTTAGTAAAAGATAATGATATAAAATCAATGGTAAAACATAAAAGTTGAAGATCCAAACAGAATCTGTATTATAATAAATGCTTATGAACTAAAAAAATTCTTGTTTTTTTGGTGTTCTCAAAACTAAACATCAAATATGTATAAAATAGATAATTACTGTATCATAATACGTATAAAATATGATCTAGTCATCAAAACCTTGTGAACTTTAATATATCTAGAGTGTGATCAATAAAGTTGATTTTTAGTTTATATATCTTATCATGTATTTTAGCATTGGTATAATTGATATGTTTTACTTTTATACTCATTTAAAGTACATATAAGTCAGAGATGTTCTAAATATATAAGATTTAATTTTAGAATCTTCAATTTTAAATCTTTTCACAAAGATTTGATATTTATTTTGTAGTTTAACTTTCTATAGTATGCAACCTAAACTTATCTTTTTAACTTCATTTCTTATAAATGACTTTATACAATTACGACACGAATTAGACTTCAGTAGTCTCTCTCGATACTGGAGAGATCTAGTTCAATCACATATTGTCCATATATATCTTTCAATAGCAAGTGATGGATAGGCTGAAACATGTATATCATAATTTTGTCTAGTAATTTTGTCCAATAACCAACCATCATCCAATTCGTGGATGGCAAGTGATTTGAATTATACCTCTCCAACTCAATCACAAATATAAGGGATCTAAACACCATTAATTTGGACAAAATAAATGTGGCTATTGTTTTTGACGAACATCAATTCTAATTAATTGATTATTGGCCTTGCTAATGCATAAGAATGAGATAAAATATAGGATGATACAAGTAAAAAAAAAAATCGGAAATAAGGTATGCTCTAAAAGCTACTTGCGTATTGTTGCCCAAGGAGACAACCCGGGGGGGGGGGGGGGTGAATTGGGTTTTAATTAATTATTGACCAATTAAAAATAAGGTGAGTGATTAACTAAACCTACTGCAAATGAATTAATTAGATCACAAGATGCAATGAGTGAAGAGAGTGAAAGAGACAAGGTGCAATACAAACACAGAGAGAGTTATAGTGGTTCGGAGCCAACTCTTGCTCCTACGTCCACTCCCTAAGCCGTACTTGGGAGTTCACTATAATCCCTAGGATTACAGCCGGTTGTTTTACAAGCTCACAACCCAACTTGTTGTTTTCACGAGGTTACAACGAACTCGGTCGGTTTTGACAGGCTCACCGACTAGAACCACTCGATTGTTTTTCCGAGTTCACAATCAAACCCAGTTGATTTTTTCCGGTTCACCAACCACAACCTTATACCGTTGGTTTTATCTTTGGCTCACCAACAAACCTTACAATCCTTGATTCAATCCCTTGATTGAATCAAGTATACAAAATAAGAGTTTATAGTTCACAAGAAAGCTTCTAAAAAAGCAAGTGTGAGACAATATAAACAAAGTTGAGTTAGAAGCCCTCAAACAGATTTTAGATGAGAAAGTGGGGGCTTCTCGATTTCTGAGTCTCCTCTTGAATATGCCGAAGGATGGAGGACAGTAGTAGAGCCTTGAATGCGAAGGAAGTACTTTTTGGTTTGAGTTGAATGCACTTCTTTGTTCTTTTTCTTGGATTCACTCTACGGAAGCTCTTGGTGGTTGAAATACTTTAATGCTCAGATGGAATAGCCCTGTTGTTGTCTACTACTGTTCACTCTAGCTATTTAAGTGATTTCTTTCGAAAACTAGCCGTTAGAGAGTGATTTGGAGCCGTTCTGATCCGTCTGCACAATCTGACAATGTATCCGTTGGGATCGGAGTCGACTCGTATGATCTGGACTCGACTCGCGCTTTACTGGAGATGACTCGCCCGCTGTTCCAGATTTGAATTAAAGTATATGCCTCGTCCTGGGGTCGACTCGGACCAAACTGGAGTCGACTCGCCAACAGTTAGAGACGACTCGGACATTTAGGGGTCGGCTCGTTCTCAGGATTTTAGAAGCTCAACTTTCTGTTTTTCTTCCTCGAGTCGACTCGGGTTTACTTGGAGTCGACTCGGCTGACTTGAGAGGCGACTCGATATTTTTGGGAGATGACTCATTCTCAGAAACCGAAAAAACGATTATCTGTCTTTTGAACATTTCTACCTTGGAGTCGACTCGGACCTTGTTGGAGTCGACTCGGTTGACTTGGGGGTCGATTCTGGAATACTTGGAGTCGACTCGTTCACAGGGTTTCTGAAACTGAGTCTCTGCCTTTCAGACAGCTTTCCTCTGGGAGTCGACTCGGACAAACATGGAGTCGTCTCGCCAAGTGTCGGAGTCGACTCGCAACCTTCTGGAGTCGACTTGGTAACAGAGTCTAAAATCCATTGTTCTGTCTTTCTGTCTGTTACCCTTTGGAGTCAACTCGGAACCATTTGGAGTCGACTCGCCAAGCATCGGAGTCGACTCGAAACCTTTTGGAGTCGACTCGCTAACAGGGTCTAAAATTCATCTTTCTGTCTTTCTGTCTGTTACCAGTCAGAGTTGACTCGGAGAGTCCCAAAGTCGACTCGAGCTTATGCCAGAAACTCAAAGTGTGCAGGAGTCAACTCGCAAGATTCAGGAGTCGACTCGTGATGCAGAGTTTGGTTCAAATAGAGTTCAATACTTAACCAAACTATTTTGAACCAAAGCTCAAGACACTTAGACAGATATTCATAAAGATTTACTTGAAACACTAGATTGAATTCATTAGAATAACATAAGACATACTCCAATGCTTTGAGCTCATCAAAATCAATTAGGGAATACTCAATCACTCCACAATCTCCTCCTTTTTGATGATGACAAAACATTGAGTATTTGTAAAAGTGAATTGCTCATTCAAGAAGTGATTCATAGTAAAGTTTTGAAATGAATTCAAATGTCTAGTCATTTAGTGTATCTAAAATTGAAAGGTATGAGTCAGTAAACTCTGAAATTAAAGCTCCCCCTTTCATTTGGAATTATATAAGCCTTCAAATCATGCAATCAATTGTTTGGCTTATTTGTCTTTAATGAATTTGTTTTCTTAGAATTTCAGATTCTCCCCCTCAGCATGTGCATTCAATTTTGTTTGAATTTTGTTCAAGTTTTCTGAATTTTCTTTTAATGTTTTAAACTTGAGCTTAAGTTCTTAATTATAAAAGGGAAATCTGACGATTTGTTCTTGAATATGATTCAACTAATCTCCAAATATCCCTTGAATAGATTCTGGAGATTACTCCTTGAGGAGCCTCAACAGAGGGATAATTAGCCTCAAGGTATCGAATCCACTAAGAACAAAACATATTTTGCTTAAAGGTTTTCTTGTTTAATGATTCCCTTTACTTACAATATATCATATGTTCTCCCCCTTTTTGTCATCATAGCAAAAAGGTGAAGTTTCAAAGAGGCAAAACATACAAGATGAGACCAAGAAGTACATAGTACTCAAAACACAGAAAGCATACACAAATTCTTAGGTAAAGATAAGACTTTTCAATTCATTGTAAGTATTACAAAAATGAGTACAATGATTGAAAGTCCAAAAGGACTTCATATGATTTGCAAGAAAATACAAGTCTAGGAAGGTGGATGTCTAGAGGAAGAAGATGAAGCTCCAATATTTCTGCGCTGACACTCCATAAGCAGAAGAACTCCTTCAGAGATACTCCCCAGTTGCGCAATAATTTCTGAAGTAGTCCTAGCTTGAGTTTGGGTCAGTTGGGTTACGCTGTCGATGATTGTATCAAGCTTATCTATGACTGCGTTTGCTACCCTTTCAGCTCCTTGATTCAGGCTCAGCAGCTCAGACCTCACCGAGTCTTGCATTTGCTTGGTAGCTTCCTGAATTTTGGAGAATCTCATATACTGTCCCTGAATAAGACTCCTCATACTGGACAACTCCTTCTTGACTTCGGCAATCATGACAGACACTGCTATAGTGGAGGGGGTCAAGTCAGTGGAGGGTGTACTAGTGGTACCTCTGAGTTTCCTCATAATGTCGTCCCTCAAAGCTCTAAGCTGCTCAGTACTAAGCCTGACCTCTAGAGGCTGCTGAGATGGTGGCACTGTGGATGAAGGGCCAGCAGAGGATGAGGGGCCGGCAGTGGATGAAGAGCCAGCAGTGGATGGGAAGGTGGAAGGATCTGCGGAGATATCCTGGTCATGGTCAGAAGTGGGAGAGTGAGGAGTAGTGGGGTCAGATGGTATGGTAGAGGAACCTTTTCTAACCCAAATACCCTCAACCTTGTGGAAACCCATTCGGTGGAGAGTCTCCTCGCCCATATAGTCAGTGAAACGGAGTGAACGAGAGGGTTCCCCCTCAGAGATAGGAACCTCTAACTCCCTAAATATCAAGGTGAAGAGCATATCGTAGGGAAGACTCAATCTAGGTTTATCTAGGGGTTTACTAATATAACTGTAAATAAGTTTTAGAAAGTTGAGAGGGACGTCATGTAAGATATTGAACATTAAGGCTAGGTCTTTTTCAGAAATGAAATCAAATCTACCAGTTTTGGGAAAGAGGGTGTGAGAGATGATACTAAGTAGGAGGCGCATTTCAGCAGAGAGCTGATTTGCAAAAATCTCCTTAATGGAGGATTGGGGTACTCTCCCTAGAATGGCCGTAAGGGCCTCAGACCTATCAGTAGGGTGAGTGGGAGCTATACCCTCTCTAGAGAGGTGGAGGACTTGTGCAATGAGGTCCTCCAAGATGCAGATGGGAATGTTGGCTACCCTCCCTTGAATACCACCGCCACCCCGTGTGACGGTGCCATATAATTCCCGGACTAACCTAGGATATGTAGGAAGGTCAAGGAAACAAAAGTACTCTAAACCTTGAACCCTAAGACGATGCCCTAGAGTGAACCCTTCACGGGAGAAGAAGTCAAAATCGATCTTCCTCCCGGTTGAGACAAACCTTCCGGTGCACGAACGCGAGGGAGTCGATCGAGGCGGAGAGGGAACTAGAGGTGGTGACCTCATGGGTTCATTCCGCGCCTTGGACCGTCTCTCGGCGCCGCTCGCTGCAAGAGGTCTCTTCCGGCTAGGGACAATGGCTTTCCTAGGCATCTTGTCCTATCCAAGGACGGAGAGACGTGAAAAGGGAGAAAAAACGGAGGAGAAGTGGAGAGAGAAGGCGAAGACAATCAGGGGAGACGACTCGAGGGTTTTGGAACAGTGACGGCTGAAAAGAAAGATTAAAAAATGTCATTTCGTTTAGGATTAAAAGATGGATTCCCGACCTCGAGTCGACTCCTAAAAATTCGCGAGTCGACTCTCAGAATCATCCGAGTCGACTCGACTCTGGCACATAACCAAAATCTCAGTTAATACCGTGCCAAAAGAGAGATATGGTAATTTTTAGAGGTCAAGAAATGATTTGATGATCATAGACATGGAATATTATATCAAACGTAAATTAATGATCAAAATCAATGAATGAGAGAAAAGAATTAAAGAAATGGATCAATTACTCCTAACCCTCTTCTAAGAGTACAAAATTGATCTTCACTCAAGGGTTTTGTGAAGATATCAGCAAGTTGATCATCAGTACAAACAAATTCAAGCATCACATCACCATTTAACACATAATCTCTTATGAAGTGATGTCTTATCTGAATGTGTTTAGTTCTTGAGTGCTGAATTGAATTTTTTGTTAGATTTATGACACTTGTATTATCACAGTTTATGGAAATCTTATCTTGCTTAATGCCATAATCTTCAAGTTGTTGCTTGATCCACAAGATTTGAGCACAACAACTCCCGGCAGCAACATATTCGGTCTCCGTCGTAGATAGTGCAACCGAGTTTTGTTTCTTGCTAAACCATGAGATTAAGTTTTCTCCTAAGAATTGACATGACCCGCTGGTGCTTTTTCTATCAAGTTTACAACCAGCAAAATCAGAATCAGTGTATTCTATTAAGTCTATGCTTGATTCTTTAGAGTACCACAATCTTATATCTTTTGTTCCTATTAAATACTTAAAGATTCTTTTAACCGCAATTAGGTGTGATTCCTTAGGATTAGATTGATATCTAGCACACATGCATACACTAAACATGATATCAGGTCTACTTGCTGTAAGATATAACAATGATCTGATCATAGCTCTATACAGCTTTTGATCTACTGACTTACTTGATTCATCTTTGTTTAGTTTGCATGATGAGCTCATGGGGGTGCCAATTGACTTGTTTCCATTCATATTAAATTTTTTTAGCATTTTCTTGATGTACTTAGCTTGATTGATGAAAATCCCTTTCTTAGATTGTTTGATTTGAAGTTTGAGAAAGTAGTTCAACTCTCCTATCATGCTCATCTCAAATTCATTCTGCATTAATTCAGCAAATTCTTCGCAAAGACGATTGTTAGTAGCACCGAAAATAATATCATCTACATAAATCTACACTACTAACATTCTTTGTTTTTCTTTTTCAAAAACAAGGTTGTATCAACATTCTCTCTAGAAAATTCATGATCTAATAGAAATTTGCTAAGCCTTTCATACCATACTCTAGGGGCTTGTTTTAGACCATAAAGTGCTTTATTTAGTTTGTAAACATGGTTGGGGTATTGATGATTTTCAAAATCAGAAAGTTGTTCTACATAAACCTCCTCATTAATATACCCATTTAAGAAAGCACTTTTTACATCCATTTGAAATAATTTGAAATCTTTAAAACATGCAAATGCTAGTAATAGTCTAATTGCTTCAACTCTGGCCACAGGAGCAAAAGTCTCATCAAAATCTATACCTTCCTTTTGATTATAGCCCTTTGCTACTAGTCTAGCCTTGTTCCTAACCACAACTCCATTTTCATCAAGCTTATTTTTGTACACTCATTTGGTTCCAATTGTTGAGTATTCAGAGGGTCTTTCAACTAAGTTCCATACTTTGTTTCTTGTAGATTGGTTTAGTTCCTCTTGCATAGCATTTATCCAATTTACATCATTTTCAGCTTCTTCAATATTTTTAGGTTCTAAATGTGAAACAAATGCAAGATGATTATTTAAGTTTCTAAGAGAGGCTCTAGTTCTAACAGGTTGAGATGGATCATCTAAGATTAACTCTTTAGGGTAACCGTGAGCATACCTCCAAGCCTTTGTAAGCCCATGTTCAGCAATTACCTCTTGGCTTGTTGAAGTTTCTTCAATTTGCTTCGGTTCATCCTCTTGCAACGTCATGTCATCCATCTTTTCCTCAAGTATCCCTGCATCATCATCAAAAGCTACTCTCTTGCTAGAGGAAGCATCATTAGTCTCATCAAAAACAACATGAATAGATTCTTCAATAACAAGAGTTCTTTTGTTGAAGATTCTATATGCCCTACTTGATGTAGAATATCCCAAAAAGATACATTTATCAGATTTGGAATCAAATTTACCTAAGTTATCTTTGCCATTATTATGAATGAAATACCTACAACCAAAACATGAAAGTAGTTTACTTTGGGCTTTCTATCTCTCCAAAGGTCATAAGGTGTTTTCTTTATAATTAGTCTCAATAGAATTCTATTTAGAATATAACATGATGTGTTAATAGCTTCACCCCAAAAATACTTTGGAAGATCACTTTCATACAACATGGTTCTAGCCATTTTCTCTAGGATTCTATTTTTTCTTTCCACCACTCCAGTTTGTTGTGGAGTCCTAGGCGCAGAAAAATTATGAGTTATTCCCTTTTTACTACAAAATTTTTCAAATAGATGATTTTTAAATTCCGTTCCATGATCACTCCTAATAGCTATAGTTGAAGTATTTTTTGCGTTAGTTATTTCCTTATGAAATTTCTTAAACACTAAAAATGCTTCATCTTTATGAGTTAAAAATATGACCCATGTGTATGTAGAAAAATCATCTACTATGACAAGACCATACTTGTTTCCACCAAGGCTCGTGATCCTAGTTGGTCCAAAAAGGTCCATGTGAAGTAGCTCAAGAGGTTTAGTAGTAGAGACAAAATTTATAGACTTAAAAGAACTTCTAGATTGTTTGCCAAATTGACACGCTCTACAAATTTTATTTTTCTCAAATTTCAGCTTTGGCAAACCAATCACAGAATCTCTTTTAATTAACTTAGATAGTGTGTCCATGCTTGCGTGACCTAATTTACGATGCCATAACCAACTTGCCTCATTGAGCTTAGTATCATTAGCTACTAAGCAGCGGCTGTTTTTAGCAAGATCATCAAGATCTACTACATAAACATTGCCACGTCTTAGTCCTTTGAAAACTAAGCTATTGTTAATTGAATTGGCTATGATGCACATAGATGGCTTAAACAAAACATCAAAACATCTATCGCATAATTGACTAACGCTAAGTAAGTTATGCTTGAGACCCTCTACAAACTGAACATTATCAACAAAGGTTGAATGTGTGATTTGTATTTTACCGATACCAATGATGTGACCTTGGTTATTGTCTCCAAAAGTCACCGCACCTCTTTTCTTAGACTCTAGGGTGAAGAATTGCTCCTTGTCATCCGTCATGTGTCTTGAGCAGCCACTATCCAAGTACCAACAGTGTTTATTGAGCTTGGCTGCAAGACACTTCTACACAAGAAAATCATACAGTCTTAGGTACCCAAGTTTTCTTGGGTCCTTTAAGGTTAGTTATGTTAGTTCCTTTTGGAACCCAAATCCTTTTAATCTTTCTTTTAGCTTTTGTTTTTCTATAGTTACACATATTAGCTTTATGTCCTACTCTACCACAACAAAAATAGGTTACATCTTTAGCTTTACTTTCACCGACTTTTACAAAGAAGTTTTTTAAGAAATTTTTGCTTGTTCTTAGGCTTATACCCTAAACCGGCTCTATTAAACACAGCTCTTTGACTATTAAAAATTATTTCTAGTTTTTCAGAGCTATAAGTAAACTTCTCAACAATAGGTTTATATTTTTCAAATTCTTTTGTTAAGTTCAGTTTTTCTGTTTTTAGTAAGTTTAAATCTTTTGTAAAGTTATCTTTTAGAGTTTGATTACTGTTTTTAAGTTCTGAAATTTTCTTAGTTAGTCTTTCTTTATCTTTAATTAAGGTATCAGTTTTTTGAGTTAGCAATTGGTTGCTTGTTTTAAGTTCTAAGTTTTCTTTGACAATAGAGTCCTTATCCTTAATCAATTTATCATTTTTATGAATGTAAGATTGATTAGTTAGCTTCAATTCTTTGTTTTTAAAGTTTATTGTCCTATATTCATCCATTAGTTCATTAAAGGCATCATACAATTATTCAAAGGTAAAATCTAAATGAGTTTTAGATATTACCTCATTTTCGTTTGCCATAAAGCAGAAATTGGTCTTTTCCTCTTGTTCCTCTTCCGATGATGATGATGACTTATCAGAGTCAATCCAGGTGGTGACAAGAGCTTTTTTCTTCTTGTACTTGTTGCCCTTCTTCAGCAAGGGATAGTCGGCTCTAAAATGACATGGCTTCTTGCATTCATAGCATCCGATTTCCGCACTTTTTCTTTCCTTACCTTTATCCTTATTGAAGGAACTCGAAGGAAATCTCTTCTTATGGAAGGGCTTCTTTCGATTGATGAATCTTTTGAATTTTTGCACAAGGAGAGCCACTTTTTTATCTTCCTCATTGTCTTCTTCTTCACTACTGCTACTACAAGAAAGATCTTTGTTAGAAGAGGTAGACTTGAGGGCAATTACCTTTTTCTTATGGAAGGATTCTTCTTCGCTGTGTTGTTTCATTGTGAGCTAATGCGTCATTAGAGATCCAAGGAGCTCCTCGAGTGGCAGCTTGTTCAAGTCTTTTGCTTCTTGGATTGCCGTGACCTTGGCTTCCCATGACCTTGCTAAAGAACGAAGAATTTTTCTGACAAGATCACTGTTAGTATAACTTTTGCCAAGGCTTTTTAAGCCGTTGACAATATCAGTAAATCTGGTGAACATGCAAGAGATGGTTTCATTAGATTCCATTTTAAATAGTTCATATTTATGAACTAGCATGTTGATTTTAGATTCCTTGACTTGATTTGTGCCCTCGTGGGTCACTTCAAGTCTATCCCATATCTCTTTTGCAGAGTTACAAGTAGAAATTTTATTGAATTCATTAGGATCCAAGGCACAATAAAGAACATCCATTGCTTTGGCATTTAGTTGTGCCTTCTTCTATCATTATCATCCCAATGTTTTTCAAGCTTGGGTATAGCAATGTTATCAACATAGATAGAAGGAATATACGGTCCATTAACTATAATGCTCCAAACATCATAATCTTGGGCTTGGATAAATATCCTTATTCTAGCCTTCCAATAGGTATAGTTAGCTCCATTGAACAATGGAGGCCTATTGGTGGATTGCCCCTCACTAAGGGAAGATCCAAAAGGGGTTGTCATCTTAATCTTTTACTCTTTTTAAGAATTGGAACACCAATCAATATGAGAGCACCTGCTCTGATACCACTTGTTGCCCAAGGAGACAACCTAAGAGGGGGGGTTGAATTGGGTTTTAATTAATTATTGACCAATTAAAAATAAGGTGAGTGATTAACTAAACCTACTGCAAATGAATTAATTAGATCACAAGATGCAATGAGTGAAGAGAGTGAAAGAGATAAGGTGCAATACAAACACAGAGAGAGTTATAGTGGTTCGGTGCCAACTCTTGCTCCTACGTCCACTCCCTAAGCCGTACTTGGGAGTTCACTATAATCCCTAGGATTACAGCCGGTTGTTTTACAAGCTCACAACCCAACTTGTTGTTTTCACGAGGTGACAACGAACTCGGTTGGTTTTGACAGGCTCACCGACTAGAACCACTCGATTGTTTTTTCGAGTTCACAATCAAACCCAGTTGATTTTTTCCAGTTCACCAACCACAACCTTATACCGTTGGTTTTATCTTTGGCTCACCAACAAACCTTACAACCCTTGATTCAATCCCCTGATTGAATCAAGTATACAAAATAAGAGTTTATAGTTCACAAGAAAGCTTCTAAAAAAGCAAGTGTGAGACAATATAAACAAAGTTGAGTTAGAAGCCCTCAAACAGATTTTAGATGAGAAAGTGGGGGCTTCTCGATTTCTGAGTCTCCTCTTGAATAGGCCGAAGGATGGAGGACAGTAGTAGAGCCTTGAATGCGACGGAAGTACTTTTTGGTTTGAGTTGAATGCACTTTTTCGTTCTTTTTCTTGGATTCACTCTACGGAAGCTCTTGGTGGTTGAAATGCTTTAATACTCAGATGGAATAGCTTTCTTGTTGTCTACTACTGTTCACTCTAGCTATTTAAGTGATTTCTTTCGAAAACTAGCCGTTAGAGAGTGATTTGGAGCCGTTCTGATCCGTCTGCACAATCTGACAATGTATCCGTTGGGATCGGAGTCGACTCGTATGATCTGGAGTCGACTCGCGCTTTACTGGAGATGACTCGCCCGCTGTTCCAGATTTGAATTAAAGTATATGCCTCGTCCTGGGGTCGACTCGGACCAAACTGGAGTCGACTCGCCAACAGTTAGAGACGACTCGGGCATTTAGGGGTCGGCTCGTTCTCAGGATTTCAGAAGCTCAACTTTCTGTTTTTCTTCCTCGAGTCGACTCGGGTTTACTTGGAGTCGACTCGGCTGACTTGAGAGGCGACTCGATATTTTTGGGAGACGACTCATTCTCAGAAACCGAAAAATCGATTATCTGTCTTTTGAACATTTCTACCTTGGAGTCGATTCAGACCTTGTTGGAGTCGACTTGGTTGACTTGGGGGTCGACTCTGGAATACTTGGAGTCGACTCGTTCACAGGGTTTTCGAAACTGAGTCTCTGCCTTTCAGACAGCTTTCCTCTGGGAGTCGACTCGGACAAACTTGGAGTCGTCTCGCCAAGTGTCGGAGTCGACTCGCAACCTTCTGGAGTCGACTCGGTAACAAGGTCTAAAATCCATCATTTTGTCTTTCTGTCTGTTACCCTTTGGAGTCGACTCGAAACTATTTGGAGTCGACTCGCCAAGCATCGGAGTCGACTCGCTAACAGGGTCTAAAATTCATCTTTCTGTCTTTCTGTCTGTTACCAGTCGGAGTCGACTCGGAGAGTCCCGGAGTCGACTCGAGCTTGTACCAGAAACTCGAAGTGTGCAGGAGTCGACTCGTAAGATTCAGGAGTCGACTCGTGATGCATACTTTAGTTCAAATAGAGTTTAATACTTAACCAAACTATTTTGAATCAAAGCTTAAGACATTTAGATAGATATTCATAAAGATTTACCTAAAACACTAGATTGAATTCATTAGAATGACATAAGACATACTCCAATGCTTTGAGCTCATCAAAATCAATTAGGGAATACTCAGTCACTCCACACGTATTTAACATCAAGAATTATCAAGAAATCATGGCTATCTTCTTTCTATGTACTATCATAAACAATATAAGAAATATATTATACATTGATCATAGAGCCAGAAAAGAGTGTACAAGTACTTTGGAGGCTTATCCAAATGGATGGAGTGCTCTCTATAGGGAAGATTGGATATTTATAGGTATTCGAAATATGTTTACAGCTAGAGTAAGGTTAGACATCACATCTCTATGGCTATCAAAGTGGACAATGATTTCATGGAGTTCTTTTTTCACTGAGATGAAGCCATGCACTAACATCCAGATGTGCTGTCACATTGAACTGTTAATATTGACAATCAACTTTACAAAGTACTATCAAGAATAGAGGTTGAACCAGGCACACTAATGTGTAAGTAGTCCCTTGACTAAAGGATAGAGAACCATGCTATATTCTGGAGGTCAATAAATTTGCTGCCCAACATATGTATTGATAATGATATCTTGGACTCTCTTTGATAGGAAGTATAGGACTTTGTTGGGTTTGGGTGTGAGTGAGGGTCGGTTGTCCAACATGGAAATTATCTTTTTATATCAGATTTGGCTGAGTAGTAACTTAAACTATTTTTGGGAATAATTACTTTTATAGATTATTGTAATTAATAATTGATTATTTTGAAAAGATTTCATGTGAACATTTTTCATAAAAGGATGTGTGACATGATCAAGGATTCTATTAGGCCATAAAATATATGATTAAGGGCTTAATAGTGCCATGCTTGATGGTCATATCAGGAGACTAAATTGTACAACATAGCTTGTACATAAATAGCAGCCCAACTGCTTTGATCTTACACACCAAGAGATACAGTAGTGCATTATGGGCTCCATATCCCCATGTTGGACTACATTGTCAATATGTAATTAAAGCGGACCTAAAGGGGTAGATTATTGGTAAGCAAGAACTTTAGTTTACCTATCCCAGTAATATATATAGCATGTGCTATCTATCTTCAAGTTAATTGGAATGAAATTCTAGTTGATAATTCTCTCATTGATTGAATAAAAGAAGATATGGATTTAATTGGAGAAGAGAAGAGATTCAGCTAGAAAAATATTTCGGTGAGTAAACCTTAACACCACTTGGATAGAATCTAAGTTGGGCTCAACCAACCATGCAAGGTGGACCATGATGTCTGCCTTGTGTAACACCAACTAAATGGCACACTCCAATTAGGAGTGAACACATCTAGAAGATGGGGGTCAGCTACGTTTGATGATGGGAGGTGTGGAATTGCACTTGGAATTTGAAGGAAGAAAGGGTTGTCAATAGAACCGATTATAGGGAGGTAGAAATCTCACTACAGCTCATATGAAACCAAAAATTGGAGCCTTACGCGGCAGTGGTGAACCCATAAATTGATTGACTCTCAACAGAGGTAGATGTTAGTTGGAAGAAGGCAGAGTTGGTTCACTTTCTTCCAAAGCCGAAAATAGCAACGGGCTCACAAACTAAAAATCCACCAAAAGGGATGTGAGAGAATAGAGGAGAGCCAATGATAATTCTGACAATACAATTTTTACTATTTAATAACTCATGAATGATTACAAGAGGAGTTCCAATGGTATATTTATAAGTAGTACAAGAAATTTTTTTTCTTTACTTGTCCAATGTGGGATCCCTAATCTTATTATAATTCGAATAACTCTAATTATTAACTTTTCTAATAACATCAAAAGTTCTCCAAGAAAAATAGTTTACAGAATTAAAATTTTCTCAAATTTACTAACACAAACTTTACCAATTGAAACTTGACACCTAAGTGGGGCGACATGGAGCATTGATCCCAATATGGGATGGCCCAATGTGGGGCGGCACCTAGTGTGGGTTTAAACCCACTCGCCTAGTAGGTGAGCTCTAGGCGCTTCGGCGTCAACCTTAGTGGTCAGCGCCCCCTTCCTCTTACATTCAGAACTTGAGGACTCTATAAAGAATAGCCAGGTAAGACCGCCACATCATTATCTTATCCTCTCTGGCGGAGTCCTATTGGGACTCAAGCTCCCAATTGGAGGTGTTCAAGGAAACCCCATGCTTCCCTTCTCTACATAAATGGGAGGTGTTCTAGGGGTATTGGCACTCAATTCTTCACACACCACCGAGAGAAAGGAGAGGGGCACTAGTTTAGGCTAGGGTTTTCTTCTCCAAAAGCAAGAGAGAGAGAGAAGCTTATGAGACAAATTCTTCTTCTAGTGTATTCCTAGCGGTTGTAGGAGACTTAGAGCCGTGCAAAGCTCTAAAAAGGCTTATGGACTGAAACAACCGAGGATAATAATTTCCAAAGAGTCATATACTTTCAGTTTCAATATCTCAAGTATACAACTCTCTTATTATGCATATAATCTATGTATTCATTATGATTTATAGTAAAAGAACATTTCGTGCTTCTTATTTTATTTCGCTGCATAACATGGACCATTCCCATGTCCTTAAAAAAAATCATGGCATCGGGACCACTCGATTCTCCTAGTGGCAAAGCTCCAGCAATATGAATGCAAGCAGCCATAATAAAGACAACACATTGCCGCAAAGTTATCAGAGGCCGCGAGGACACCTCCAAAATTGTTAGTTCAGCCAACTCACACTCGTGACCACCCCTGCAACGCAGCCAAGACAAAGTCACGGGCTCAAAATTTTGTGGTTGCCGTCGTTTTTTTACGTTTTTTTTTTTCTGGAGAAAAATGGTTGTCATCGTCAATTGATCCACTTAAAATAACGCAGTTCCCTGTATAAAAGAAAGCTGTACTCCTAGCCTCCAATCATATCAAAAAAAGTTTCAAGCTTGAAGCAATGGAGTCTCTTCAGAAGTTGGTGATCATGGTGATGCTGGTGCTGTCGATCATCCTTGGCTGCGGTGAGATCGCCTTGTTGAGGGCTGATGGCTTCTGTAACATGACAATGGAGGGTTTCAATGCATGCAAGCCTGCAGTCACCGGCCCAGAACCTACTGAGCCATCTGAAGAGTGTTGTGAAGCCCTCTCCAATGCCGACCTTCCATGCCTTTGCTCTTACCGGCACTCAATGCTGCTGCCATCCCTTGGAATAGACCCTGACCTTGCCATGCAGCTCCCACAAAAATGCAATCTCACTCCGCCTGCCGAGTGCTAAGGTTTGCATTGGCTAACTTCTTTGCCCATAACATCTAGGAAAATGATCTGAATTACCTTTCTTTTTGAGGAAAATAGATTTGTGTTCCTTTGTAACCTAAATATATATATCCCTTGGATTATTCTTATAATATGTAGCTGAATAATTTTCATTAACTAGAGTTACAGTCTGAACTCTTTTCTTATACTGTCATGCCCAGTTCCAAGTCTGGATAAGAAAGATTGAAGATTAATGTCATGTGGAATCCAAATTTGATGGTTATTATAGCATGGTTGCATGGACTAGACTTAGCCCTGTAAGTTGGCATATATCCCCCTCTATTAGGGAGAGGCCAAAGGTCTCAACAATCCAATTTATACATATATCTTGGTTGCTTTTGACTAGATCATATTTAGTTTGTCTGACAAGAAAAATCTATTGAATCAATAACATAAATTTTGACCCTAACTCCAAGTCTACCAAAAAGATGTAAATTCGGTCTGAATTCCAACTTTTTTTTTTATCCTTTCGAAATTTAGATCAAATCATGTTAAATCCTCTTCACGGTCGGGCTCCCTTGCAGCTCTCTAGTCCAAGACCTTACTCTTCGCTGCTAAGTCTACTGGTACATCACAGGAATAGCACCTACTGGATGGTGTGCAAGTTTGAGGTGAATCCAATTCTTCATTCCATGGTCTGGTTTGAATGGACCTAAAGAACCATAATTATCTTGGATCTGGGTCAGAAAAATGTCAAACTGGAGTTTAATTTAGGTAATGTTGGCGTGAAAAAAATCAGGCAGACTGACCAACCTGAATTTTCTTAGCAGTATTTCGACCCTAAGTTGGCCTGAATCTAACTATGATACTGCAGAGACTACTTCCAAGTGTCATTGGATCTCACGTTAGGCTGAAATTCCTTTCTTCCATATCAGAAATTTGCATGAATTTTTATAGTTAAGTTAATTAAAATCCAAGTCAAGCCATTCCTTGCAATCGAAGTCACAGGTTGAAGCGTTCGGAAACATTGCGATTGCTAATATTAATCTTTTGACTTCGCCATTTTTTTTTTGTTTTTCCCGTCGAAGAGTGGTAGTTCAAATATCTGCTTAATTAATTTTTACTATAAATTTTAAACCTCTTAAGCTATAGGCCAAAGAGTGACTAGATGATAACTATTTTTTTTTTTGAATAATCAACAATAAAGTTGTTATTGTTACTATCAACAATATTTTTGACAGAAAACATCGCCAAAGATCATGTAGTGTTTCCTCGAAACACCACAGCCTGGGTATAACTACATTATATGACCAACACTACATTATATGTAGCCATAATCATGGCACTACATAATTTATTGTTGAAAAGGGGTTAAGTGCAAACAAGATAGTAACATCATACTTTTTTTTTCCCCTTGATATGAACAAAAGAATCTATATTACTCCGAGCTTACACAAGGAAACTTCTACGAATCCGGTATGTCATCCTTAATACAAAGTTAATAGTTTCGTAATGTGCTTCCTTTTGCAGGGGAATTCTTGGGAGGTGAGCAGGCCCCTTCTTCGTTACATGCCTATGAAGTTCTTAAACTGCTGGTGTTTCTCAAGGAGTATAAATGATGTCAAATATGTAATATTGCTACTTCATTTCCGAATTTTATATACACTTTCTTTGATGTTTCTGGACACTGTAATTACTTTGTACTACTAAAATAAGAAAGTTGTTATCTTTTCTTTTTCTATTCTCATGCTGAATTGAATTAATTCTTAAAGGCTCAATAACCCACTGAGAAACAAGTCCCTGCATGCAATGCATGAACAATGTTATGCCATAGTGGTTAAATGCCTCCTTCACTTTGAGGAGATTCAAGGTTTGAGTCTTGGGACTGCATCTTCAAGCACTTGGATCTGGCTAGTTTATCGCGTGGGCCTCAAACACAAATGTAAAACTAATTCTATGAAAAACTTGAAAGGGAGTTTTTTTGCCTTCTCTTCCTTCTTTAAACCCTATGTCAAAACTATAATACAAGGCCTCTATTTATACTATAGAAGTTTGGCTTTATTATTCTAGTCGATTTCCCCTACTAGTTAAGAAGCTAAACTTTACTAAAAATAAGAAAATTAGATTTTCATAATTGGATAGAAATCTAGTTATCAACTCCTTTATCAACTTTATTTTCTATAATTATGTTTATGTTGATTTGGTTATAGAGAAAAGCAACAAATCCTTTAATCTGTTCAACTCGAACCTGAGAATAATAATAAATAGTAGTATTATGAAAGTAGGTTTTTGGACCCTTTTACTTTATCAATTGTTTCATCAAACTAATAAGAAGCCTTCTATTTACACTAGTATTGTTCAAATTTAAATTCAGGTCGAATTCCTTTCCTAACTAAAAGAGATTAAAGTTTTTTAAAATAATAAGAAAATTATTAATAAGATAAAAATCATCATAGAGTTAGATCTTGACTCCTACATTAATTTTGTCTTATATCACATCAATTAATTCATCCCATATTGAAAAATATATTCAATTAAATTCCTATAAATAAAGGAAGTGTACTTTGACTGGACTGTTTTAAGGCTTAAATATCATCATACCCCATGTCAATAGGGTAAGGAACCCTTGAGGGTAATTGATATGATGAACTGAAGGGTTAGTCTGATCGTAGATTTTAAGAAGTTATCCAATTTTGAGAAAAATATTGTTATAATTTGGATATGGTTCAAGATAGTTACAGCCATTGAAAGTTAGGTGGCATAGTTGAATCTGATCTTGCTTCTAAATCTTGTTGTAACATACTTGAAGTGTTTGAGTCAATCCATGATGGACCTAGTGATATTCTTGGGTCATAGTTCCAGACGGATTCTGATTTATACCCTATCAACATTTACTATAAATTATGAGGCAAGTTTGACTAGCATTTCGAAGCCCTCGATAGCCTCGAGTCGGGGTCATTATGCACCCACTAGGCCATGTTCTTCTTGACAAATATTGAAAATAAAAAAATCATAAAAAATGAACGTTGTATGTGAAAGTTATGACCATCATGAATTTGTTTTTAACTATGAATATGGTGGATCTTGTTTCAGGACCCTAGTTAGAGGTATTCATAATGGCCTAGGTACAATGATCCTTTTGGATTACTAAGGTGTTAGAAAGTATAGCTAAGCTCTTGCAAATACCAATTTTCTAATCGTTTGCACTTACAAGCACTAGTTGTTACCACCATCTATTTCCATTAACCCTAATTTTCCCTTCAATCTTCCACACAATAAAATATCACCTGAAGTGAAGATGTTGCTTGCTTTACTTTGTTAACCTGCTAGGGTGAGTTCCACATTTTATTTGTTTGTTCATATTATTCATCGTTTGTTAGTCTTTATACTTGCAAGCAGTTTTATAGACCTTTATTTTTATTATTTTATCTCGACATGAAAATATGCTAACATTTGATTTTTAACATATTTTAGTTTTAAAATGTCATGTTAAATATCTCCATAATTTAGCAAACCGCTTGACATATGTGAGTATAAACAAAGTTCAAATATGCACGTATTCTTCTTCTTCTTCCCTTCTCTCTCTCTCTCTCTCTCTCTCTCTCTCTCTCTCTCTCTCTCTTTCCAATGGGGAAGGGGCTACATCTCGACGACAAACTCTAAAATGAGAATCCAGCCTATTTGTCAAGGGCGCAAGAATGCAAGTCCTGTTGTATTCCTCTTCCTCTATTACTCTATGTTGTAGACCCCTAATTTGTTCTAAATCTAGATCTGCTTTATGCTATTCTCTTAAGCCCATATATCCATTTTCACAGAAGGCAAAGGGCTTCTTTTCATCATGTTTCCTTGATTCAAAGGGGAAAGAAAATAGAAAATGCTCTCTTCTCTTTCCCACCTCTCTTCCTCTCTTGCACCCTCTCTTCTCTACCATTCTCCAATATATATATATAGTCACCTCCTAGCCTTCGTTTCTCCCCTCTCTTACTCTACTCTAAGAAAAGAAGGAAAAGAGCCTCTAGTCTGTAGGGGATGCTTGTTTTCACATCTCCTAAAGAGAACTGGATTTTGGATCATTCTTTCATGTCTTCTTTATGTACGGAAGTGCTAAAACCTTCTAATGGGTTTAGAACCTTTTAGCTACATGAAGATTTGTGTTTGATAGCCTTCTCTATTATAAAAAACAATATAATTTCCTTATTTACTTTTTCTTGCCTTTGTGATGGCTTTGTTGTTGTTTTTTCTGTTGCTGTTGTTGTTTTATTATTATTTTTATTATTAAGATTAGATGGTCCTTGAAAGGCCACAAAGTTTAGTTTATTTCCTTTCCTCTAACGCCCGTTATTCTTGCAACTCTTAAGATTTTTGGGAGATGTTTTACCGATGATTCACAAGATGGTTGTTTGGACGTATGAGGTATTTCTATTGTTTCTGCTAGCAATAAGAATACTTCGGTTTTGCCATCCTTTGGGGTGGTAGGCACTGCTAAACTACAATGTTTGTCTCAAATTTTCGCCACAGCATCCTCCAGAAGTGACTTGAAAATTTGATGTCATGATCTGAAATGGCAGTTTTGGGAACTCCATAGGCAAATCCACTATATGCAAAGCATCCATCATCTTCTAGTAAGGGATGAAGTCAGCCATCTTGCTAAACTACAAATACAGAGTCGCATTGGCATATCTCTTGAAACTCCAAACACCCTCTTGAAGTATACTGTCTCCATAAATAAGACAATTCCTAGGAGAAAACCACGTAAACTATTTTGAAAGAAGGTCTTAAAGGAAGAAACTAGCAGAAGAAATTAAAATTATATTACAATCTACCATTCCATGCATGTAGCGGTTGGTAGGGTTCCCTTTGGACTAAACTTTTTAGTACAAACTTGTTTTACATTTGGGGGGCAGAAAGATCAGAAAAAGTGACACAATCCAAAATCGCAAGGTAAGAATCCCAAAATAAATCTAATCCCTGCTTTATTGAAAAATTTCCAAATTAAATACCAGCTAAACATAGTTCAGTTTTCAGCATAGAGTAAGGTTTATAGTGAATTATATCCATGACCATCTCATTAGCGAGTGAGATTGTGCTGAGATGAGTGATAGGTATCTTGGTCGGGATGAAAGACTGGGAAGTTCAAATGTCCAAGACTTTGAAATCTTGGCCAATATACAGCGACCAAGATGTCCAAATAATGTCTGATATATTAATAAAAGCAAAACTAATATTTTGAACCTAAATCTTATCTTCTTGAGAAACTGAAAAAGTTTATACACTGATACTATTTGGGCTGACAACTCGAAGTATATTATTTTATGTCCTTGAGATAACAAAGGCCGATATCTTATTTAGAGTGTGGATCAATGGTTGATAACGATATAAACCAACATCTTGGGTAAGATTTGAGGCAACAACAACATTATGACAAACACCCTTCCAAATCCATCAAGTCAGCAATCTCACATCGTTGGCAGTAACCAACAATGCAACCAACACAGAATACAAGGTCACCAGATTTGTGGTTGTTATTTATGATGCACCTTTTAGACAGGCAAAAATTCCTTATATAGTACACATGTGGTTACAGGCCAGTATAGCCAACCAACTTTCTAAGTATAAAAGAAAGCCAATCGCACAAATCCAACAATAGTCTAAAGTATTGCATCAACTTAATAAATACTAATCTAAGATAATGTTTGCTGAAAGTCTGCCAATGCTTTCTTATAACAAAATCCTACTAGTTCTGTAAATCTATAAAAATAGTAAGAAAATGTATAATGCACTAGACAACCTAGTAGGCAATGATCATTTTAACAAAATAATCAGGCAAATAAATAAACAATAATTTATAGAAAATAAGCAAATCAAATCTTTCTTCAAATTTCATTCATGAATTCCAATTCTTTAAAATATTCAGTTCATCTCATCAACCATGAGCTATACCATATATTTTCTATAGTAGGATCATAACACCGCAAATCTTCTTGCGGTGTGCAGCGCATCATCTTGCAACAAAGTCCTTTAGGACCGTGTATCTGCTTGTAGTATGTCGTGCATCTTCTTGCAATATAACTTTCAAGACTATCAAGTTGTAATATATTAGCCTCTATTGGTGGGGTTCTTAACTTAGTCAGGTAGAAAATTTAAAGTCATTATAGGTTTCCATAATTCAATTGGATAAAAATGCCAAAATCATGCAATATTGAAATCGATCAAGCATAATCAATATCGAGATCATACATAATCATAATATTCTAAAATAAAATATATTCAATAATAAAAATTTTGTTCATCAAATATATGCATCATGAACAGTACGATTCAAAATTTATTAATATAATAATCTTAAAATTTTGCCAATTAATCTAGAAAAAGTGAAGCATTACTTACTTTGCGAACAAAACCAATCTATAAGTCCAATCAATTTCAAAATTCTCTCTCAAAGCTTGATATTTTAAAAAAATATTCATCAAAATTTCATCATGATCATTCAAAAAGTAAAAGCCCTAAATTTCAATACCCTCATAGTGCTGACCAAGCGAGAGTGCCCGACACTTCGGTCGATTTGATTAAAGCAAATTTCATCCCATTATGGTTGAATTAGGGTATAGATGGTTCAGCAGAAATCAAAGATGGCCAAATCTAAATCTAATAGTGTCTAGTAAGGATCAAAGTGGCATGCTACTCGACGGCCATGGATCAGGACCCTTCACTAGAGTGGATCCAAAATCACCGAGAGGAGTCGTTACTGGATCTAACAATTGTAGAGAGAGGAGAGAGAGAAAGTCTAAGAAGAGAGGAACTTTGTAGAGTGAGAAATAAGAAAGAGAACAAGAGAGAGAAAATGTGGGGAAGAGAGAAAGGGAGAAGGAGAGAAGAGAGAAAAACTGAATCTCTCTCTCTCGCTCTTTTTTCTTTTTTTCATTATCCTTTTCGTTCTTTTTCTTCTTGTTCCTTTTCTTTTTTTTTCTTTTCTTCTTTTTCCTTTCTATCCTTGGCTTCTTGGCGGAATAGAGGATTCATGCCCGTCCCTTCTCTAGGATAGAGGAGGGCCTTATAGCCGATGGTGGCTATGCCGTTGGTAGCACTAGTCATGACGACACCATCGGAGGTCTGACAATCAATGGTTGACTGCGGCGATTGGTGCCAAAAGAAAAAAAATGTCATGAAAAAATAGCTGAAAATAGGAATTAAACCTCGATTTTGATTTGAGCTCTGGTTTACTTACCCGTAGCTAGTGCTCCAACATCCCATCACAAAAGATGGGTACGAAAGCCCCAACGGTGACACCGGTGGTTGAAAGAAAAGAAAAGAAGAAAAATGAGGCTGATTTCCAAAATAGGGGTGGCGATTTTCAACTCAGATTCTCGGTGGTTCTCGATAGAATTCGACAGGCGACGGCTCAATGGAGAAAAGAGAAGACTAAGGGAAATAGATAAAGAGGGATTGGGGTTTTATACCTCATCTCCAAAGAAGGTTTGAGACATGATTCTGATGGTTAAGTGAAACTAGATCTTCGGCAAATCAAGGAGGAAGAAAAAAGAATGATGATAGTCGGACAATGATTTGTTGATGAGGCTCAAAGGGAGGTGTAGGAGCCATTAAATAGCCGGTGAAAGCTAGGTTTCCTAGGTCCATCAGAGATTAGGTTGGAGAAGGAGTCCGCCTCCTCCTCCAATTGAATAGGCCTTTGCCTTTTTGTTGTTTTTCTTGTTTTCCATTTTGGCCCATTGGCTACTTTGGGCCGATCAAGTGGACCAGACCTAACTCTCAAATGGGCTGGGTGTTATAGTAATATTGAAAATAAATTGGTGGTATCGAGAAAATGACTTAGCCATATTGAAGAATTGCTGGACTGCCGTCGTCACATCCTGTCTGATTATGTGCTAATACCTTCTAAAGAACATGAAAGAAAAACCATCTAGCTCCATGGCCTTTTTTTCCCCAAGGACCAGAGAGCCTCCTGGACTTCCATGGCATATATCGGGCTGACCAAAGCTTCATTTTCCTCTTCTAATACGCTAACCGATGGGGCTCACTTGCTGGCTATACCTCCATCGCCCACCTGATTTGCCCACCTAGATCTGAAGAACTACTTCAATGCCCTTCTGATGGTGTCAGGTTCCTCTATCAACCGTCCACTACCATCCTTGATGCTCCTGCTTTGTTCCTTTGCCTCCAAATGATTGTCAACTGGTTGAAGAACCTAGGGTTCCAATCCTCCTCTGTGATCCACTATAATAAGGACTTCTGTCTCCAGAGGACATCCTGTCGTCTAAGGAGTGAGTGGTGCCTGGCTAACTGCACCTGAGCTCCCCCTGTTCTCCTTTAGTTAGGCGCCTCTACGTACTTCGAGAGATTGGAGATAGGCAATGGAATCTTTTGTCTCCACTACCCTCCTAAAATGTTGTCTACCTCTTCCTAGTTCCACTTACATAGCCTGCGCTTGTTCATTTCCAGCTTGCGGGTTACTCTGTACATAGGATCACCTTGCACAGCCATACGCCAAGCCTCCTGCACATCAACCCACGACCGAAGATATGTAACCAAAACTTTTCAAATCGGAAATAACTATGATACCGAGTGAGAGTCTAGGTACTAACCAAGATTAGACAATGGTCCGAAGCAATCTGGAGGAGGTGGCTCATCCGAAAGTTCAGGTAGCACTGAACACAGTTGGCCGCAGTAGGCCCTGTCGATCCTCTCCAAACGCGCCCTCAGCTTGCCTTATTTTGTACCAGGTAAACCTTGGCCCGGAGAACCCAAGGTTAGCGTGACCATTCACCAAAAGAAAGTCCTAGAACTTCGTGACTTTAATTTTGTTGGTGAAAGCCTTCCCCCTTTGCTTCTCCTCAGGGTTGTCAATGCAGTTGAAGTCCCCTGCAACCACTATTGGGTACTCCTGCTGAATCAGGTAGGCTACCTCAACCCAAAGTACCCTCTTCTTCTTGTAGTTAGTGCTTGCGTAGATAGCAAATAGAACCCAAAGGGGCTCACTTTCTTCAGAAATAACCATCGTGACCTGTTGGTTGCACTTATGGAAAGCATCAAGATTACAAGTTGTTGCCCAAGAAGACAACCCAAGAGGGGGGGGGGGGGTGAATTGGGTTTTAATTAATAATTGCTCAATTAAAAATAAGGTGAGTGATTAACTATAGATATTGCAAGTGAATTAGTTAGATCACTAGATGCAATGAGTGAAGAGAGTGAAAGAGATAAGGTGCAATACAAATACAGAAAGATTTATAGTGGTTCGGAGCCAACTCTTGCTCCTACGTCCACTCTCCAAGCAGCACTTGGGAGTTCACTATAATCCCTAGGATTATAGCCGGTTGTTTTACAAGCTCACAACCTAACTTGTTGTTTTCACGAGGTCACAACGAACTCGGTCGGTTTTGACAGGCTCACCGATTAGAACCATCCGATTATTTTTCCGGATTCACAATTAAACCCAGTTGGTTTTTCTCGGTTCACCAACCACAACTTTACACCGTTGGTTTTATCTTTGCCTCACCAATAAACCTTACAACCCTTGATTCAATCCTCTGATTGAATCAAGTAAGAAAAAGACTAAGTTTAAGAGTTCACAAAGAAAGCTTCTAAAAAGCAAGTGTGAGAACAATATAAGCAAAGTAGAGTTAGAAGCCCTCAAACAGATTTTAGATGAGAAAGTGGAAGCTTCTCGATTTCTGAGTCTCCTCTTGAATGTGCCGAAGAATGGAGGACAGCAGCAGAGCCTTGAATGCGAGGGAAGCACTTTTTGATTTGAGTTGAATGCACATCTTCCTTCTTTTGCTTGTATTTTCTCTTAGGAAGCTCTTGGTAGTTGAAATGCTTTAATGCTCAGATGGAATAGCTCTCTTGTTGTCTACTACTGTTCACTCTGGCTATTTAAGTGGTTTCATTTGAAAACTAGCTGTTAGAGAGTGATTTGGATCCGTTCTGTCTCGTCTGCACATCCTGACAATGTATCCGTTGGGATCGGAGTCGACTCGTGCGATCTGGAGTCGACTCAGCTGTTACTGGAGTCGACTCGTGCTTTACTGGAGATGACTCATCCGCTGTTCCACATTTGAATAAAAGTGCATGCCTCATCCTGAAGTCGACTCGGACCAAACTGGAGTCAACTCCCCAACAGCTGGAGACGACTCGGGCACTTAGGGGTCGGCTCGTTTTCAGATTCCAGAAACTCAACTTTCTATTTTTCTTCCTCGAGTCGACTCGGATTTACTTGGAGTCGACTCGGCTGACTTCAGAGACGACTCAATATTTTCGGAGACGACTCATTCTCAGAGACTAAAAAATCGATTCTCTGTCTTTTGAATATTTCTGCCTTGGAGTC
Organism: Phoenix dactylifera; assembly: GCF_009389715.1. NCBI lineage: Eukaryota > Viridiplantae > Streptophyta > Magnoliopsida > Arecales > Arecaceae > Phoenix > Phoenix dactylifera. The sequence continues at coordinate 20,137,803 of NC_052405.1, forward strand.
GACTCGGACCTTACTGGAGTCGACTCAACTATCTTGGGGGTCGACTCTGAAACACTTGGAGTCGACTCGTTCACAGGGTCTCCAAAAGTGAGTCTTTGCCTTTTCAGACTGCTTTCTTCTGGGAGTCGACTCGGACATACTAGGAGTCGACTCGCAACCTTTTAGAGTCGACTCGGTAACAGGGTCTAAAATCCATCGTTCTGTCTTTCTATCTGTTACCCTTTGGAGTTGACTCGGAACTATCTGGAGTTGACTCGCCAAGCATCGGAATTGACTCGAAACCTTCAGGAGTTGACTCGAAACCTTCAGGAGTTGACTCGCTGATAGGGTCTGAAAACCATCGTTCTGTCTTTCTGTCTGTTACCCTTTGGAGTCAACTCGGGACTATCTGGAGTCGACTCGCCAAGCATCGGAGTCGACTCGAAACCTTCAGAAGTCGACTCGCTGACAGGGTTTGAAAACCATCGTTCTGTCTTTCTGTCTGTTCTCAGTCGGAGTCGACTCGAGGAGTTCTGGAGTCGACTCGAGCTTGTGCCAAAAACATCAAACCACCCGGAGTCGACTCGCAAAGTTCCGGAGTCGACTCGTGATGCAGACTTTGGTTAAAATTGAGTCCAACACTTAGCCAAATTACTTTGAACCAAAGCTCGAGGCACTTAAACAGAAATTCACATATATTTACCTGAAACACTAGATTGAATTCATTAGTACAACATAAGATATACTCAAAATGCTTTGTACTCATCAAAATCAATTACGGAATACTCAATTACTCCACAATCTCCCCCTTTTTGATGATGACAAAATATTGAGTATTTGTAAAGTGAATTACCCATACAAAGAATAATTCATAGATAAAGTTTTGAAATGAATTCAAATATCTAGTCATTTAGTGTATCCAAAATTGAAAGGAATGAGGCAGTATACTTTGAAATTAAAGCTCTCCCTTTCATTTGGAATTATATAAGCCTTCAAATCATGCAATCAATTATTTGGCTTATATAGCTTTAATAAATTTGCTTTCTTAGAATTTTAGATTCTCCCCCTCAGCATGTACATTCAATTTTGTTTGAATTTTGCTCGAGTTTTCTGAATTTTCGTTTAATGTTTTAAACTTGAGCTTAAGTTCTTAATTATAGAAGAAAAAATCTGACGATTTGTTCTTGAATATGATTCAACTAATCTCCGAATATCCCTTGAATAAATTCTGGAGATTACTCCTTGAGAAGCCCCAATAGAGAGATAATGAGCCTCGAGGTATCGAATCCACAAAGAACAATAAAAAATTTTCTTGTTTAATGATTTCCTTTACATACAATGTATCATATTTTCTCCCCCTTTTTTTCATCATAGCAAAAAGGTGGAATATCAATGAATCAATGACAATGCTCATAACATAGAAAGCACAATGTACACAAGTTTTTAGAAAAAAAAGACTTCAGTTCATTGTAAGTATTACAAAATTTGAGTACAATGATTGAAAGTCCAAAAAAATTTAAATGATAACAAAAATACAAATCTAAGGATGTATAGTAGAAGAAGATGAAGCTCCCAAACTTCGCCGCTGAGCTTGCAAAACCAAACTCATTCCTTTAGAGATGTTCCCCAGTTGCGCAATTATCTCAGAAGTCGCCTGAGCTTGAGTCTGGGTCAATTGGGTTACACTTTCATTGATTGTATCAAGCTTATCTATCAGTACATTTGCAAGCCTTTCTGCTCCTTGATTCAGGCCTAGTAGCTCGGACCTCCCGGAGTCTTGCATTTGTTTTGTAGCTTCCTGAATCTCGGAGAACCTCATGTACTGACCCTGTACAAGACTCCTCAAACTGGACAGCTCCTTAACTTCAGCTACCATCAGAGATACTGCTACTGTGGAGGGGGTGAGGTTACTGGAGGGTGCACTGGTGGTACTTTTGAGTTTCCTCACAATGTCATCTCTCAATTCTCGGAGCTGCTTAGGACTAATTCTGACCTCTAGTAGCTACCGAGGTGGTGGCACTGTGGAAGGTCCAGCAGAGGTCGAGGGCCCGGCAGTGGATGAGGGACCAGCTGTGGATGGGAAGGTGGAAGGATCTGTGGAGATGTCCTGGTCATGGTCAGAGGTAGGAGAGTGATGAGTAGTGGGGTCAGATGGTATGGATGTAGAGGACTTCCTAACCCATGTACCCTCCACCTTGTGGAAACCCATTCGGTGGAGAGTTTCCTCACCCATATGGTTTGTGTATCTAAGTGAGCGAGAGGGTTCCTCCTCAGGGATAGGAACCTCTAACTCCCTAAATATCAGGGTAGAGCATACCATAGGGGAGACTCAATCTAGGCTTATCTAGGGGTTCACAAATGTAACTGTAGATAAGTTTTGGGAAGTTGAGAGGAATATCATGTAAGATATAGAACATTAAGGCTAGGTCTTTTTCTGAAATAAAGTCAAACGTACCAGTTTTGGGAAAAAGAGTCCGAGAAATGGTACTAAGGAGGAGGCGCATTTCAGCTGAAAGCTGATTTGCAAACACCTCCTCTATGGGTGATTGAGGTGGTCTCCCTAGGATGGCCATAAGGGCCTCACTCCTATCGGTGGGGTGTGTGGGAGTAATCCCCTCTCGGAAGAGGTGGAGGACTCGAGCAATGAGATCCTCCGAGATTGAAACAGGAAGGTTTGCTACATTTCCTTAAATACCACCGCCACCCCGTGTGATGGTGCCATAGAATTCTCGGATTAACCCTGGATAGGTAGGAAGGTCTAGAGAACAAAAATATTCTAAACCTTGGGCCCTAAGGTGATGCCCTAATGTGAACCCTTTTCGGGAGAGGAAGTCGAAATTAACCTTCCTTCCGGTGGAGACAACCCTCCCGGTGCATGGACGCGAGGGAATCGACCTAGGCGGAGAAGGAACCGAAGGTGGTGGCCTCACGGGTTCATTCCGCGCCTTAGACTGTCTCTCGGCACCGCTCGCTGTGAGAGGTCTCTTCCAGCTAGGGACGACAGTTTTCCTAGGCATGTTGCCCTACCCTAGGATGAAGAGGCGTGAAAAAGGAGGAAAAAATGGAGAAACAACGAAGAAGGAAGTCAGAGACAATCGTGGGAGACGACTCTAGGGTTTTTGGAACAGTGACGGCCGAAAATAGGTTTTAGGAAACATTGGTTCGTTTAGGTTAAAAGACGGATTCCCGACCTCGAGTCGACTCTAGTAAAGCGCGAGTCGACTCGACCTCGAGTCGACTCCTGAACATGCGCGAGTCGACTCGCCCACGAGTCGACTCTTAGGTTCATTCGAGTCGACTCGAACTCTGGCACATACTCAAAATCTCAATTAATTTCATTCCAAAAGAGAGAGATATAGAAATCTTTAGAACTTAAGGAATGATTTGATGATCACAGACGTGAAATTCTATATCCAACATAATCTAATCATCAAAAACAATGAATTAGAGAAGAGTATCACAGGAATGGATCAATCACTCCTAACCCTCTTCTAAGAATACAAAATCGATCTTCACTCAAGGATTTTGTGAAGATATCAGCAAGTTGATCATCAGTATATACAAATTCAAGCATCACATCACCATTTAATACATGATCTCTTATGAAGTGATGTCTTATCTCAATGTATTTAGTTCTTGAGTGTTGAATTGAATTTTTAGTTATATAGCACTTGTGTTATCACAGTTTATAAGAATCTTATCTTGTTTAATGCCATAATCTTCAAGTTGTTGCTTGATCCATAAAATTTGAGCACAACAACTTCCGGCAGCAACATATTCGGCTTCCGCCGTAGATAGTGCAACCGAGTTTTGTTTCTTGCTAAACCATGAGATTAAGTTCTCTTCTAAAAATTGGCATGACCTGCTGGTGCTTTTTCTATCAAGTTTACAACCAGCAAAGTCGGAATCAGTGTACCCTATTAAGTTTATGCTTGATTCTTTAGAGTACCATAACCCTATATCTTTTGTTCCTATTAGATATTTAAGGATTCTTTTAACTGCAATTAGGTGTGATTCCTTAGGATTAGATTGATATATAGCACACATGCATACACTAAACATGATATCAGGTCTACTTGCTGTAAGATATAATAATGATCCGATCATACCTCTATACAGCTTTTGATCTACTGACTTACCTGATTTATCTTTATCTAGTTTGCATGATGAGCTCATGGGAGTGCTAATTGACTTGTTTCCATCCATATCAAATTTTTTTAGCATTTTCTTAATGTACTTAGCTTGATTGATGAAAATTCCTTCCTTAGATTGTTTGATTTGAATCCGAAAAAGTAGTTCAATTCTTCCATCATGCTCATCTCAAATTCACTCTGCATTAATTCAGCAAATTCTTCGCAAAGACGATTGTTAGTAGCACCGAAAATAATATCATCTATATAAATCTGCACTACTAACATATCTTTGTTCTTCTTTTTCAAAAACAAGGTTGTATCAACATTTCCTCTAGAAAATTCATGGTCTAATAGAAATTTGCTAAGTCTTTCATATCATGCTCTAGGGACTTGTTTTAGACCATAAAGTACTTTATTTAATTTGCAAACATGGTTGGGGTATTGATGATTTTCAAAATCAGGAGGTTGTTCTACATAAACCTCCTCATTAATATACTCATTCAAGAAGATACTTTTTACATTCATTTGAAATAATTTGAAATCTTTAAAATATGCAAATGCTAGTAACAATCTAATTGCCTTAAGTCTAGCCATGGGAGCAAAGATCTCATCAAAATCTATACCTTCTTCTTGATTATAGTCCTTTGCTATTAGTCTAGCCTTGTTCCTAACCACAACTCCATTTTCATCAAGTTTATTTTTGTACACACATTTAGTTCCAATTATTGAGTATTCAGAGGGTCTTTCAACTAAGTTCCATACTTTATTTCTTGTAAATTGGTTAAGTTCCTCTTGCATAGCATTTATCCAATTTACATCACTTTCAGCTTCTTCAATGTTTTTAGGTTCTAAATGTGAAACAAATGCAAGATGATTATTTAAGTTTCTAAGAGAGGCTCTAGTTCTAACAGGTTGAGATGGATCATCTAAGATTAATTCTTTAGAGCGACCGTGAGCATACCTCCAAGCCTTTGTAAGCCCATGTTTAGCAATTACCTTTTGGCTTGTCATCCTCTTGTAAGGTCATATCATCCATCTTTTCTTCAAATATTCATGCATCATCATCAAAAGCTACTCTCTTGCTAGAGAAAGCATCATTAGACTCATCAAAAACAATATGAATAGATTCTTCAATAACAAGGGTTCTTTTGTTGAAGATTCTATATGCCTTACTTGATGTAGAATATCCCAAAAAGATACTTTCATCAGATTTGGAATCAAATTTTCCTAAGTTATTTTTGCAATTATTATGAATGAAACACCTACAACCAAAAACATGCAAGTAGTTTACTTTGGGCTTTCTAATCTCTCCAAAGTTCATAAGGTGTTTTTTTTTATAATTGGTCTCAATATAACTCTATTTAAAATATAACATGATGTGTTAATAGCTTCACCCCAAAAATACTTTGGAAGATCACTTTCACACAACATGGTCCTAGCTATTTTCTCTAGGGTTCTATTCTTTCTTTCCACCACTTCGTTTTGTTGTGGAGTCTTAGGTGCAGAAAAATTATGAGTTATTCCTTTTTTACTACAAATTTTTTAAATAGATGATTTTCAAATTCTGTTCCATGATCACTCCTAATAGCTATAACTGAAGTATTGAGGATGATAGTGGTATTTTGATGATTAACACAACCATTGAGAAAATATCTAATTAAATACTACAAGTTAACATGATGCATCATTACTGAGTTTGTCACTCTCGGTATAATAGAAGAATGAGATCAAGATGTATTTCAATGATTAATAATGAGATAAAATTTGTGATAGAAAAGGAATAGTGAATTCTAAATTCTAATTCAACAAAGTTTCAAGTTAAACGTACTCTTAAGGGGACAATAGTAATTTTCATTGTTAAGAGTTTGTAGCACTACCATGGCATACATTCAAAATTGCTTCAAATATATTTCATTGATTGTATGGATGAATCTAACCTTAAGTTACAGCAAAGTGTGGAATGAATCGACCCCAAGATTGGTGGACTCGACCCCGGCACATCATTAAAACCATCAGGCACACTTTTGCAAAAATGGCACGGATGAACAGTAGTTGAGTCGACCCCAAGCTTGCTTGAGTCGACCCGATCTTCAAGTCTCAAGAAAACAAGTCTCTGGAATTTATTGAGAGGGCCGACCCCAACCTTCCTTGAGTCGATCTCAGATTGAGTCGACCCCAGGAATGCTTGAGTCGACCCCAATGGAGTCGACCCCAACTGAACATGAGTCGACCCCAAGGCTGTGTTGTTCAAAACTGTGTCTCTGGAATTTCTGAGAGGGTCGATCTCAATGGAACTTGAGTCGACCTCACTGTACCTTGAGTCGACCTCAAAAATTGTTGAGTCGACCCCAGTGACAAATGGCTGAAATACAAGGTTCTGTGTTTCCTGAGAGGGCCGATCCCAATGTAGCAGGAGTCGACCCAGTGAAAGTTGGATCGACCCTAGTAAAAGTTGAGTCGACCCCAAGTCTGATGAACAGTGGTTTGAGTCGACCCCAAAAAAGTTTGGGTCGACCCCAGCACGGACAGAAGCATAACGGCTAGTTCTGCAGAAGTACTTTTTGTCCTCCCAACAGTAAGTAACGGCTAGTTTTTGAAATCTAACCAATGGGGGGAGTCCAATGGATGTGGAAAACTATTTAAAGTGACACTATTCATCAGAGAAAATATCATTTTGCAAAATATCAAGTTCACACAAGAAAGATAAGAGCCCTAATCTTCTTCATCCAAGTGCTTCACTCAAAGAGTCAAAAGGAAGTGATTGAGCAGATTCTAAGAGACATTAAGAGCTCCATCAATCCTTGAAGAGGAAAGCAACCTTGGCAATGAAGAGAGAAGACTCATCAAAGCAATAACTATATTCTAAACTCTTCTTTGTAGCTCATAATTGTTATATTTGTTCATCTAGGAGTTTCAACCTTTTTTTTTTTCTTAATCACCTTGTAAAGGTTTGTTGGTGAGCCCGTAAAACCAATGGTAAAGGTTTGTTGGTAAGCCCGTAAAACCAACGGTGTAGATTTGTTGGTGAACCCGTAAAACCAATTGTGAAGGTTCGCTGGTGAGCCCGTAAAATCAACATAGATTTTTGGTGATTCCGAAAAATCAAAGTGTAAAGATTTTTGGATTGTGAGCCCGGAAAACAATTCAACTATAATCCACAGGATTATAGTGAATTTCCAAGGGGTCGCTTGGAGAGTGGACGTAGGTGCTTAGGAGAGCACCAAACCACTATACTTCTTGTGTGTTTGCATTGTGTATTGTTTTAACTTCACTCACTCATCAATTAACTCAATTAAGGAAGTAAAAATTTAGAGAAACCAATTCACCCTCCCCCCTCTTGGCTTGTCACCTTGGGCAACAAGTGGCATCAGAGCAAGGTGCTCCCATAGTATTTGTTGATCTCACAATCAAGAGACAAATATCATGACACCCAAGTAGGATGTTCTATGAGCGAGGGGCAATCCACAAATAGACCTCCTCTGTTTAATGGCACTAATTACACATACTGAAAAGCTAGGATGAGGATATTCATTCAAGCTCTAGATTATGAATTGTGGAATATCATAACTAGAGGACCACACACACCCACAATTAGTATAGAGGGCACAATCATTTTCAAACCAGAAATGGATTGGAATGAGAGTGATAGAAGACTAGCACAACTAAATGCTAAAGCAATTAATGTACTTTACTGTTCACTAGATGTAAGTGAATTCAATAGAATATCTACATGCATCTCCGCGAAAGAAATTTGGGATAAACTGAAGGTCACACATGAAAGAACTAATCAAGTCAAGGAGTCAAAAATAAATATATTAGTACATAAGTATGAGTTGTTTAAAATGAAATCCACTGAGTCCATAACTAAAATGTTTACTCGATTCACGGAAATCATAAATGGGCTAAAGAGCTTAGGAAAGTCTTATACTAACTCTGAACTAGTGCGAAAAATTCTCAGGTCTCTACCAAGAGTTTGGGAGGCTAAGGTAACAGCGATTCAATAAGCAAAAGACCTCAATACACTGCAATTGGAAGAACTTCTAGGATCACTTATGACCCATGAGTTGACCATGAGGTAAAATTCAGAAGATGAGGTCAAGAAAAGAAAGACCATTGCCTTGAAGTCTACCACTTCAAAACAGAAAACTGAATCAGAAGAATCTGATGATGAGGAGGAATATGATGAAGAAGGAATGGCTATGCTTGCAAGAAAATTCAGAAAGTTCATGAGAGGAAAGAAGAAATTTCATAAAAGGAAGCCCTTCCTCAAAGGTAGCTCAAGCAAGAAAAAGGGTAAGGACAAAGAAAAGAAAAAGAAAAAACTAATTTGCTATGAGTGTAACAAGCCCGGACATTTCAAGATAGATTGTCCGAAATTAAAATGGATGACAAGAAAACTTAAGAAGAGGAACTTCATGGCTGAATGGAGTGAAAGTGAGAAGTCAAGTTCGGAAAAGGAAGATCAACAAGAGACGGCCCAAATCTGCTACATAGCCAATGACGATGAGTTAGATTCTGAACTTGAATGTGATTTTACAGTAGAAGAGTTACATGATGCATTTTTAGAACTCATGGAAGAATACAAGAAATTAATCAATAAAAATAAAGTTCTAAAAGATGAAAATCAATCTCTTATCAAAGAAAAGCTAAAACTATCTAATGACTATGAAACATTAAGTAGGAGATTCACCAATGAAACCAAGAGACAAATTGTTGAAAATGTCAAGATAAAAGAAGATGCTGAAAAATACAAATTCTTAGTGGACAAGTTTACACATAGCTCAACTAAATTAAATATGATTCTTGATAGTCAAAAAGCTGTATATGATAAAGCTGGTTTAGGATATAAAACAAAAAGAAAACAAAAATACTTAAAGAACATATTTGTGAAAGCCAAAAATGAAAATATAACTTGTCATTGCTATAATAAATTAAGACATAAAGTATGAATGTAATTATAGAACGTTTAGCTACAACAAATTGAGTAATAATTTTAAGCTAAAATCCAAAAAAATTTGGGTTCCAAAAGGAACATCAAGTACTAACCCTAAAGGACCCAACATAGTTTGGGTACCTAAAGCATGTTCTTGATCTTGATTGCAGGGGTGTCTTGCAGCTAATAAGGTGGATAAACGATGGTATCTAGATAGCGGCTGTTCAAGACACATGACAAATGACGTAGAACAATTTGTCAAATTGGAATCAAAGAAGGGTGGAGTGGTAACCTATGGAGACAATAGAAAAGAATTTATCATTGGAAAGGGTAAAATTTACATTACTCCATCCACCTTTATAGAAAATGTTTTATTAGTTAATGGTCTGAAACATAACCTACTTAGCATAAGTCAATTTTGTGATAAAGGTCTTAAAGTCACATTTGAAGCTTCAGTATGCATAATCACAAATCCTAAAGATAATAGCATTGTACTTGTTGGGGGAATAAGGTTTTTCCCCCAAATGACACGAATGCCCCTAAGAAGCCGCACAATCGTCGACCCTGGAAGGCCGAAGTCGGCATCCGAACTCGGAACCTCCGACCTAAGAGAAACCCCAATGTCCGAGGCCTACTTTTGTCAGCCACCTACTACGGCCGTACGTCTCCGAGGTCCGGCCAGAGACCGTACTATGACGCCCCTCCGGCATTTATTGCGCATGACCGCTGTGATCCTCCGGCACACTCCACAATAAATGCGGATCTCCGGCTTACTCCACAATAAATGTGGATCTCCGGCTTACTCCACAATAAATGCGGATCTCCGGCTTACTCCACAATAAATGTGGATCTCCGGCTCACTCAACAATTAACGCACATGACTCCTGTCATCTACGGACTCCCAGCTCTCCACGGCAAATAAGCCCAGCAGAGTCTAGTCGACTGTGATAAGTCTCTGATCTCGGCCATACCTCCGACACTGATGCAATAAATTCGCCTGGTAGCGTGCTAGTTCGGGTTGTACGACGCCCTCATCGCCGCCATCAGTGCAATGATTCGCCTGACCAAGCGCCGACCTGAACGACATGCCGAGCCGTACTACGGCTTCGCCCCGTTACATCGCAGGTAAACCGACCCCCGGTCTATAAAAGGGGGTTGGAAAATCGATACTCGGGACAAGCACTGTTTACCTCTACTCTACACGATTTGCCCCCTCCCTGACTTGAGCGTCGGAGGGCCGGCGCCGGAAGACCCGGCCACCGGTTCGTGTGCAGGCACCCAGACGGAGGACGCCGCCTACTGTCGGATCGTCGCCCAGCCACGGGAACCAGCCGCTCCTTCTCTCCGATGGCCCCAGACGGAGGACGCCGCCCGTCGACGGACCACCGCCTCGCCGTGAGTAACCACCTTCCGCTCCCTCTCCTCGACCTAAGATTGCCCCCGGGTCCAATTTCCAGCAACAGTTGGCGCTAGAGGAAGGGCCCGAGTAGCAGTCATGAAGTTGAGAAGTAAGGGAGCCTCTAACGTCTCCCGGCGTCCCCCGCAAAGTCCTGGACACTCCGTCCAGAATTCCCCAACTCCAGCTGACCCAGGTCCTCAGGTCCAGCTGGAACAGTTCAATGCCCTGGTACAGCAAGTCCAGGCCCTGGCCGCCGTCGTTCAGGGCCTACGGCGCGTGGAAGCTTCACCGGCGCTTCCCCCGCAGGCCCAGGCCCCGCCGGAGTGTCTCCCCAACGGCCCGGTTCTCCCCAGCCAAAATCTGCATGGCTCCTCCAGAGCCAACAACGGAGAACGGGCTGCTCCCCGTAGGGAGTTACCGGGAGAAGGTTTCGATCGGAGACCCCAACTTTCCGAGGCGGAGTCAACCCCGGACCGCCAAGGGCCGGCGCAAACCACAACGACAATCCCACGGGTGGGGGAGCTCGACCGAAAAGTTGAGCATCTGGAGCGCCAGATTGCGGCACTCCACGGCAAGAAGGCAAGACAGGAAGGGGACTTTGAGTTCACTGCCAAGTCCCCCTTCTCCCGCCAGACCGCCCGACGCGCCCTTCACTCCCCATAGAAACCCTCGATGCGAGGGACACCCCCTGGAAGAAGCAAGTAGAGCCCGGTGAGCTCCTTATTCAAATCCCACTACGAGAAAATTTTCCTGAGCTAACCGTGCAGGTCGGCTCCGGCCTCGGCGCCCATGAGAGGGATCGCCTCGTCAGCTTCCTGCGGGATAATGCCGACGTCTTCGCCTGGTCGCCCGCGGACGTGCCAGGAATTGACCCTGAGGTCATGGTCCACCGACTTCAGGTGAAACCAACCAGCAGGCCTGTAAAGCAGAAGAAAAGAGGCTCCGCCCCCGAGCGACAACGAGCTGCGGCCGAGGAGGTGGACAAACTCCTCGGAGCCGGCTTCATCCGGGAGGTCTCCTACTCGGACTGGCTCGCCAACATAGTCCTCGTAAAGAAGGCCAACGGAAAATGGCGTATGTGTGTGGACTACACCGACCTGAACAAGGCCTTCCCAAAAGACAGTTTCCCCCTCCCGAGCATCGACCAGCTCGTCGACTCCACCTCGGGACACCAACTGCTAACTTTTATGGACGCCTTTTCAGGATACAATCAAATCCGAATGGCGCCAGAAGACGAGGAGAAGACGGCCTTCATCACCGACAAGGGCACCTACTGCTATAAGGTGATGCCCTTTGGCCTGAAAAATGCTGGGGCCACCTATCAGAGGCTGGTCATCCAGATTTTTAAAGACCAGATCGGCCGGAACATGGAAGTCTACGTGGACGACATGTTGGTGAAGAGCCGAGCGGCGGAACACCACATAGCCGATCTCGACGAGACGTTCGCCAAGCTCAGAAAATATCAAATGAAACTCAATCCGGCGAAGTGCGCGTTTGGGGTCACCTCGGGCAAGTTCCTGGGTTTTATAGTGACCCAGCGCGGAATTGAGGCCAACCCGGAGAAAATCCGGGCACTGCAAGAGATGTCGCCTCCAAAGACAGTTAAGGAGGTGCAGCGGCTCGCGGGGCGGGTAGCCGCCCTGGGAAGGTTCGTCTCTCGGTCGGCCGAGCGTTGCCTCCCCTTCTTCAAGAGCCTCAAACGGCCGAAAGACTTCCGGTGGACAGAAGAATGCCAGCAGGCCTTTGAAGAGCTTCGGAGCCTTCTGGCTTCTCCCCCGCTGCTCACCAAGCCCCGGAAAGGCGAGGTCCTTTACTTATATCTGGCCGTCTCCCCAGCCGCAGTGAGCTCAGTTCTCGTCCGGGAAGAGGACAAGCTCCAAAAGCCGGTCTATTACACCAGCCGGGTTCTCAGGGATGCCGAGACCCGATATTCTAAACTTGAGAAGACCATCTTCGCTCTCATCATCTCAGCTCGGAGACTCAGGCCTTACTTCCAAGCCCACACGATAGCTATATTGACCGACCAGCCCATGAAGCAAATATTGCAGAGGTCGGATCGTGCGGGGAGGGTCGCCAAATGGGCGGTCGAGCTCGGGGAATTCGACCTCGAATATCGGCCCAGGCCGGCTATCAAAGCTCAGATACTCGCCGACTTCATCGTGGAGTGCACCCTTCCGGACGACCCCGAGCTGCCATCTGGACCCGCGGAGGAGGCCCCGAGGCAGCCATGGGTCCTGCACTCGGACGGGTCTTCGACCTCGGGGGGTAGCGGGGCCTCGGAGTGGTGGCTGAGCAAGCCCTGCGCCTCGAGTTCCCGGCCTCGAACAATGAGGCCGAGTATGAGGCCCTCATCGCCGGGCTCAAACTGGCGAAAGAACTAAACGTGGGAGACCTGACGGCATTCAGCGACTCCCAGCTGGTGGTGAACCAGGTCCAAGGAGATTTTGAAGCTAAAGAGCCATCCATGCAAAAGTATCTCCAAAAGGTGCGGGAACTCATATCTGCCCTGAATTCTTTCAACATCCAGTACATTCCCAGAACGGAAAACCTCAGGGCAGACCAGCTATCCAAGCTGGCAACCTCCCGCATGAGCGAGCTTCCTAAGGGAACCGCGCTCGAGTATCTTCAGACCCCCAGCACGGAGGAACCCGAGCCTACCATGTGCATCGGGTCCGAGCCAAGCTGGATCGACGGGCTCGTCTGCTACCTTCAGGACGGAACCCTACCTCATGACGAGATGGAGGCTCGCCGAATCAAGCGCCAGGCCCCCCGGTATGTCCTATACGAGAACAGGCTCTATCGACGATCATTTACTTCCCCCCTTCTCAGATGCCTCCGCCCCTCCGAGGCGGACTATGCTCTCCGAGAGGTCCATGAAGGGATCTGCGGAAATCACCTGGGGGGCCGGGCCTTGGCCCATAAGATCCTGCGGCAGGGATATTACTGGCCCACACTCCGAAAAGACGCAACAGATTTCGTCCGCAAGTGCGATCGGTGCCAGCGAAACGCCAATATCCAGCGCCGACCTTCAGCTCTGCTGACCTCCATCATCGCCCCCTGGCCGTTTGCCCAATGGGGGATCGACATCCTGGGGCCCTTTCCCCTCGCCACCGGACAGAGAAAGTTCCTGATCGTCTCCACCGACTATTTCACCAAATGGGTCGAGGCCGAACCTGTCGCCCGGATCACCGAGCAAAAGATGCGGGATTTCGTGTGGAAGTCTATAATCTGCCGATTCGGACTACCCCGTATCCTTATATCTGATAATGGTCGACAATTTGACAATATTCATTTCAGGGAGTTTTGCTCTGAACTCGGCATTGATCATCGCTTCACCTCGGTTGCCCATCCCCAGACAAACGGGGAAACCGAGGTAACTAACCGAACTATTTTGCAGGGACTTAAAGCTAGGCTTGATCGGTCCAAAGGACAGTGGGTCGAGGACTTGTACAATGTCCTTTGGGCGTACCGGACCACGTTCCGACTACCCACGGGAGAGACCCCCTTCAACCTAGCATACGGCACTGAGGCCGTCATCCCGTTGGAGATCGGCCTGCCTTCTCCCAGAGTGGAGCATTACGACCCCGACACCAACTCTTCCCAGCTAAGGAGCAACTTGGACCTTGTCGAAGAAACGAGAGAGGTCGCCCGGGTTCGCATGGCGAGATACCAACAGCGAACGGCCCAATACTACAACTCCAGAGTCAAGCCCAAGCTCTTCAAAGTAGGGGACCTCGTCCTCAGGAGAGCCGAGGCTTCTCAACCGACCGAGCAAGGAAAGCTCGCCCCAAATTGGGAAGGGCCGTATCAAATCGCCCGGGTACAACGACCAGGGGCGTACAAATTGAAGTCCCTGGAGGGGACTCTGATCCCACGAAGCTGGAACTCCGAGAATCTACGGATGTATTACCAATGAAACCCTAAGGGGTTCAAAACAATCAGGACAATGGACTCAGCTCCTTTTTCTGCAAATATTTCTCTCACCTTGATAACTGTAATCCTCTTTTAATATTGGGTCATCTGTGATCCTCAGATTCCCCGGCCAAAATCGGGATGCCTCGAGGCTCGATCGTAGAGTCCCAAACTCCCTCGACCTCGGGAAGAATCGCAAGACGATGAAACGTGGAATGGAGCAGGATTCCTCGACTAAGGCCGAGATGCCCCGAGTGTCGACAGTGCGTGCCCAGACCCCTCGACACTTCGGAAAGATGGGGTAGTACCTTCGCGGCCCCCCGCGGCGCTCATCACCAACAACGGGGTAGTACCTTCGCGGCCCCCCGTAGCGCCTCCTCGACAGTGCCTTCGCAGGTCGACAGTGCATACCCAGACCCCTCGACCTGACGAACGATTCCTCGACCGAGGTCGGGATGCCCCGAGGGTCGACCGTAGAGAACCAGACTCCCTCGACCTCGGGAAGGCGCCGTGAGGGGTGGAAAGGGTGGCTCCACCTGGGGCGCCACGAAGTGGACCCCCAGGAGCGGTCGACGATCCCCGATCCCCGAAGCGAGCGATCCCTCGACTAAGGTCGAGGTGCCCCGAGTGTCGACAGTGCGTACCCAGACCCCTCGACACTTCGGGAAGACGGGGTAGTACCTTCGCGGCCCCCCGTGGCGCTCATCACCAACAACGGGGTAGTACCTTCGCGGCCCCCCGTAGCGCCTCCTCGACTAAGGTCGGGATGCCCCGAGGGTCGACCGTAGAGAACCAGACTCCCTCGACCTCGGGAAGCGTCGCAGGTCGACAGTGCGTACCCAGACCCCTCGACCTGACGAACGATTCCTCGACCAAGGTCGGGATGCCCCGAGGGTCGACCGTAGAGAACCAGACTCCCTCGACCTCGGGAAGGCGCCGTGAGGGGTGGAAAGGGTGGCTCCACCTGGGGCGCCACGAAGTGGACCCCCAGGAGCGGTCGACGATCCCCGATCTCCGAAGCGAGCGATCCCTCGACTAAGGTCGAGATGCCCCGAGTGTCGACAGTGCGTACCCAGACCCCTCGACACTTCGGGAAGACGGGGTAGTACCTTCGCGGCCCCCCGTGGCGCTCATCACCAACAACGGGGTAGTACCTTCGCGGCCCCCCGTAGCGCCCCCTCGACTAAGGTCGGGATGCCCCTAGGGTCGACCGTAGAGAATCAGACTCCCTCGTCTTCGGGAGGTACCACAGGTCAGCAAAGCGTCCGCAGACCCGCCGACCTGACACAAGACCCCTCGACCAAAGTTGAGGTGCCCCGAGGTCCGACCACAGGGTCTCAAACTCCCTCGACCTCGCAAAGAGCTACAAATCAATAAAGTCTCCCCAAGCCCTCTCAACCTCGGCGGGTGCTATCGGGTCCGTGAGAAGCCCGAGCCCCCTTAAAGTCAAAAATGACTCCGCAGGTCGACGAGGAAGGGAAGCAGCCTACTCCACCATGCGAAGCATAACTCTGAGAATGAAAGAGGTACATTCAACTGGACGCCCTCCTTGTCAAATTTTATTTACATATTGCTGAGCGGAATCTTAATGTTGGAGCCTTATCTCGCCCCAAAGTCGGGCCTCTCTAACGGGTCGGCTTAGGATCGACCTCGTAATTACATTATGCATGCACCGTTCGTCAAGTCTCCGAAACTGGTACAGAGGATTTCATAAATTAGTGCCCAACTCGGCTCTTCGACGTAAACTCCTACGTCCGGCTGAAAAAGTGGACCCGGCCACGAATGTGCCAGCCAAACACGGGTACCAAGGCAATCTCTGGAAACCCCAACCTTGCTCACCGAAGCCTCGGCAGAGTCCGAGAACAATAACTACGAAAACCTTCGGTAATAACCTGCCTATTGGCCCGCGCTCCCTCTGAGGGGTTTGGAGTTAAGTTCGGAGACCCGACTAAACTCCCCGATTAGCGGCACGCACAGACCTAGTCCGATCTTAGTTAAAGGGCTAAGGCCCGACCTCGACGCCTTGGGACTTCCCTAAAGGCTAAACGCAATGACCTCCACGACTCCCAAATCCGAGCTATAGGACTTAGAGAAATTTTCTAAAAAACTCAAGACTCGGAGCTCCTCTTCGTCGGGATGACTGGAACCCGAGAAGGCTAAGACGTAGCCCGGGAAGAAGGGCAACTTCGTTAAGCAGCCCGGAAATTAAAATGCAAAGCTAGGCCATCGAGGCGGTTCGCTAAGGCCCTGGCCTCGGTCACGACAACAGAGGGAAAGATGAACACGGAATGGCAAAAATACTTTTTCATTAACAAAGGGCCGGAAGGCCAATTACAAAATTGGAAGTCGGCCGCTCAAGGGCCGACCCCGGATACAATGAAAAAGAAAAGAAAAATATGCTAAGTCCTAAGCGGCGGGAGCCACATCCGGGGGGTCGTCCGGCACATTGATGACCTCAAGACCTTCCTCCGGAACAGGCTCGGGGTCGGGAGCAGGAGCTTCGGGCACCACCTCCGGGACAGCGTCCGTCTCGGCCGCCAGAGCTACCTCCATGACACCGTCCGCCTCGGCTACCCCCGTCGAAGGCTCGGCGGGGTCTTGCTCATATATTCCCGCCTCGGATGTCAGGATGGTGGGAAGGGCTCGCACGTCGGACCCCCAGCCCCGGTCCTCCCTCGGACGGACCGTCGAGAAGTCGTACTGAGGGCAGTACAGGCGCACCTGCTCTCGGAAGTTCTCGAAGCCTCGAAGGAAACCGTCGACCGTCTCCTCCTCCAACATGTCGCGGAACTCTTGCGACTCTTTGAAGAGCTCCACGGCGTGCTCGGCTCGTTCGAGAGCCCTCCTCTCCCGGGCCTCAAGTTGCTCGAGTCGGAGGCGAAGGGCCCTCTCCTCATACTCGAGGGCCGCGACCCTGGCCTGGACCTCCCCCAAGCGCGCCTCCGTGCCGCGCATGGTTGCCTTGGTCATGGCGTGAGCCGCCTTCTCCTCCTCAAGCGCCCCCACCACGGCAAGGCGCTCGGCCTCGGTGGCCGCCCACCGAGCCTCGGCCGCGGCCGACACCGCTTCTAGCTCGGCGATTCTTTTCTTGGCCGGCTCCAGCTGCTGGCCGAGCTGCCGAACTTCTTCCCGATACCCGTGGGCGAGGAACGCCATGGTGTCGAGCTCGAGAATATGCTGAAAAAAAAAAAAGGGCGAGGGTATTGTGAGTTGAAAGGCACGTATGCACGCTAATAACTCCGAAAAATTAAGAAGGAAACTTACCCGGGCGGTGCTGCAGTAAGCACTGCCGGCGACCTCCTCCAGCGAAATCCCCCGGAACACGGCCCGGTCCGCTGGAAGCACTGCACGCTGCAACATGGAACGTGCGACCTCGGCGTCCTGAAAGGCCGAGCTCCCCTCAGGAATGGAAGAGTCCGGCTCAACCGACTCTTCTCGGAAAGCTCGGGAAGAGCTCGGCACGATCGAACCCGAGGTCCCGGAGCCACTCGCCTCGGGGCCTCGGGCAGGCCCGGGTCCTGGCTGCTGCGGCCGGGCCGCGGACGATTCCCCCCGCCGGGCAAGGGGGGCAGGGCAAGGAGGGGCCGATGGGCCCGCACCACTGACCACCCGCTCCCGCCTCGGGTCGGCCGCAGAGGCCCCCGCCTCGGGGCCACTCGTCCCGGCCGACGAGGAAGCGCCGTCTGTCCTCGCCCTCCTCCGAGGCTGGGGATTAGCCCCCCCGGCCTCGGCCTCCCGCCTCCTCAGGCAGGAAAAAAGCGACGTGTTACTGGTCGGCATACGGGGAATATCTGAAATCAAAAATTTTGTTAAGTGTCAGGCCAGTGGCAGTAAAAGTGAAAGACAAAGAACGAAAATAACGTAGCCGCCCTTACCCTCGGGGCGCGCCGAGCTCAGACCCACGCTCGCCAGGGCGTCCTCCCGCAGGAGCTCGGTCAGGTCGTTGCCCCTCCCGAGGGCTCGCACAGAGTCTAGGATCCTCAGCTCCCTCCCCGTGGGCTCGGAGAGTCTGTTGAGGGCCTTCAGCCGTGGGTGTCCCCACCTCGGCTCAAACCCCCAAGGCGCCGCGGACGCCAGGAAGAAAAACTTCAACTTCCACTCATGGATCGAGGAAGGGGCGCCCCGGAAGAGTGACATACCGCCCCGAAAGGCGAAATATAGCCACCCTGCGTCCGCCGGGTTCTTCTTTAACAGAAAACACCGGCGGAAAAGGCCTACCGTGATCGGGATCCCGTGCCCGAGGCATAGGGACAAAAACCCGATTATGGTCCTCCATGAGTTCGGAGCCAACTGCGACGGGACGAGCTGGTACTCGGCCAGCAAGCTGCTCACGAACCCATGGGTGGGAAAACGCAGGCCCGCCCAGAGTGTCTCGCGGTAAACCGCGATCCGACCTGGGGGCGGCTGCGTCACCCTGTCCCCCGGCCCTGCGGTTTCAAGACGAAACCCGGGCTGGAAGAAGAAACGGGAGCGGATTGTCTCCAGTTCCTCCTCTGACATATTCGACCCAACTTCTTCGGGACCGAGACCCATTCTCACAGAAGAATGGAGTAAAAATTAAGAGCAGAAAATGGAAGTTGGCGAGGAGAAGAAAAGAGGAAACTCTAGTGAAAACAGGAAGAAAACCTACTGGACATTGCCGGAAATTGCTTCGGGCACCGCCGGCAAAATTCGGTTGAGGGAGAAAACAAGGGGAAAAAGACGACGA
Source organism: Phoenix dactylifera (assembly GCF_009389715.1). Classification (NCBI taxonomy): domain Eukaryota; kingdom Viridiplantae; phylum Streptophyta; class Magnoliopsida; order Arecales; family Arecaceae; genus Phoenix; species Phoenix dactylifera. Next base: position 20,156,867 of record NC_052405.1, read on the forward strand.
AAATGAGGGGAAGCCAAACAAGACCTTTAGGGCAGACTCGTGGGGTTTATATAGACCCCCCTGACGGCCCAGATCGATGGGGTCGGTTCCCATCCCCCGATCGGGCTGCGCCACGTGGCGACCTCTGAGGCCGAGGCACTGCATCCACTCCGGATCAATAAATCGAATACGAAATCAAAGTGTTGTCCCATCGGATCTCGGGACCTCATTATGGGTCCACAGAATCCCATCGCCTCGAAGAATGAGCGGACGGCACCCCCGCTCCCCTCGTTTAATAAAATCTGGGACACGTGGAGCCCCGGTGTGGCCTCCACTCCCCCGAAATTATGACCCGGTAACACGAAATCGGAAGCGTCCGACCCCTGGTCATGCCGCGTGTCCGTTTTGAAACCCGAAATGGCACGCTCATTGATGAGCGGGAACTCTCGATTGTGGGGCCGAGGCGCCGCCTCGTTGAACCCGAGGACCCTCATCCTGGGTCCGCCTCGCAAAGCAACCTCGGTAATCCAAGAGACACCGCCCCCGCTATAGTCGCCTCGAAAGACGTAGGGATATGGACCCCATCATTAATTCGCCGAACAAAGTAACCTCGAAACGCCCAAGGGCGCAGGTCCTACCATGAAAATTCCAAGAAACATGAGGGTGCGGACGAAGTTCGCCCCCCAACTTTAACGATGGACTTTACTTCCTACGTCCGAGCCCACAAGCCGCTCGAACTCGGAAGTCGGGGGGTAGTGTTGGGGGAATAAGGTTTTTCCCCCAAATGACACGAATGCCCCTAAGAAGCCGCACAATCGTCGACCCTGGAAGGCCGAAGTCGGCATCCGAGCTCGGAACCTCCGACCTAAGAGAAACCCCAATATCCGAGGCCTACTTTTGTCAGCCACCTACTACGGCCGTACGTCTCCGAGGTCCAGCCAGAGACCGTACTATGACGCCCCTCCGGCATTTATTGCGCATGACCGCTGTGATCCTCCGGCACACTCCACAATAAATGCGGATCTCCGGCTTACTCCACAATAAATGTGGATCTCCGGCTTACTCCACAATAAATGCGGATCTCCGGCTTACTCCACAATAAATGTGGATCTCCGGCTTACTCAACAATTAATGCACATGACTCCTGTCATCTACGGACTCCCAGCTCTCCACGGCAAATAAGCCCAGCAGAGTCTAGTCGACTGTGATAAGTCTCTGATCTCGGCCATACCTCCGACACTGATGCAATAAATTCGCCTGGTAGCGTGCTAGTTTGGGTTGTACGACGCCCTCATCGCCGACATCAGTGCAATGATTCGCCTGACCAAGCGCCGACCTGAACGACATGCCGAGCCGTACTACGGCTTCGCCCCGTTACATCGCAGGTAAACCGACCCCCGGTCTATAAAAGGGGGTTGGAAAATCGATACTCGGGACAAGCACTGTTTACCTCTACTCTACACGATTTGCCCCCTCCCTGACTTGAGCGTCGGAGGGCCGGCGCCGGAAGACCCGGCCACCGGTTTGTGTGCAGGCACCCAGACGGAGGACGCCGCCCACTGTCGGATCGTCGCCCAGCCACGGGAACCAGCCGCTCCTTCTCTCCGATGGCCCCAGACGGAGGACGCCGCCCGTCGACGGACCACCGCCTCGCCGTGAGTAACCACCTTCCGCTCCCTCTCCTCGACCTAAGATTGCCCCCGGGTCCAATTTCCAGCAACAGTACTTATAGGACAAAGGCTGAAAAATATTTACATGGTAGATCTTCATGAGTTAGACAAGAAAAATGGATTATGTTTAATTACTAATGAAGACAGAAAAAATGAAACAAGTTGGCTTTGGCATCGTAGACTAGGACATGCTAGTATGGACTTAAATATCAAAACTAGTCAAGAAGGATTTGATAAAGGATGTGCCGAAATTGACCTTTGAAAAGGACAAAATTTGTGGACCATGCTCATTAGAAAAGCAAATAAAATCATCCTTCAAATCAAAGAATATAGTATCAACCACTAGGCCTTTTGAACTCATACACATGGATCTATTTGGACCTACTAGAACTGCAAGTCTAGGAGGGAAGAAGTATGTTCTAGTTATGGTAGATGATTTTTCAAGATATACATGGGTTTCATTTCTTGCACATAAGAATGAAGCATTTTCAGCATTCTTGAAATATTATAAAAATATCATAATTGAAAAGAAGCTCATCTTAATCGCAATTCGAAGTGATCATGGAACTGAATTTGAAAATCAACACTTTGAAGAATTTTGTAATAAAAATGGTATCTCACATCAATTTTCAGCACCTAGAACGCCTCAACAAAATGGGGTTGTTGAAAGAAAAAATAGGACCTTGGCAGAAATGGCACGCACAATGTTGTGCAAGTCAAATCTTCCAAAGTACTTTTAGGCTGAAGCTATAAGTACTGCTTGCCATGTTCTAAATCGAATTTTAATACGACCTATAACCAAGAAAACTCCTTATGAACTTAGGAAGAATAAGAAATCAACTGCTAAATATTTTAGAGTATTTGGATGTAGATGTTTCATTTTAAACAATGGCAAGAAGGATCTAAGTAAATTTGATGCCAAGTCAGATGAAGTATCTTCTTAGGATACTCTACATCTAGCAGGGCATACAGAGTATTCAACAAAAGAACTCTTGTAGTTGAAGAGTTAATTAATATCATTTTTGATGAGTCTGATAGTGAGTCTCCTAGGAGAGAAAATACTTTTGATGATGATGCAGAAATTATTGTCTTTGAAAATTGAATCTTGATGACGTGCCAAATAAAGAAAAAAAAAATGATCGCGTGCCACCACAATCTCAAGACTTGCCAAAGGAATGGAGGTATGCACATGGACACCCTAAAGACTTAATCATTGGTGATCCATCTCAAGGGGTAAAAACTCGATCCTCTCTTAGAAATTTAAATGACTATCTTATTTTTGTTTCACAATTAGAACCTAAGACTTATGAAGAAGCTGAAAAAGATATAAATTGGATAAATGCTATGTAAGAAAAATTAAATCTATTCAAAAGAAGTAATGTATGGACATTAACTGAGAGACCAAAGCATAACTCTGTAATTGGAACAAAATAGATATTTAGAAATAAATTAGATGAAAATGGGGTAGTTATAAGAAATAAAGCTAGACTTGTAGCTAAGGGATACAATCAAGAAGAAAGGATAGATTTTGAGAAAATATTTGCCCCCGTGGTCAGATTAGAAGCTATTAGGTTACTTCTAGCTTTTGCATGCTTCATGGATTTCAAACTGTATCAAATGGATATAAAAAGTGCCTTCTTAAACGGTTTTATAGAGAAAAAAGTATATATAGAGCAACCTCTTGGTTTTGATAATCATGAATTGCCAAATCATGTGTTTAGATTACATAAAGCATTATATGGATTGAAACAAGCACCTAGGGCTTGGTATGATCGACTAAGCAAATTTCTACTGAATAATGATTTCAGTAGAGGACATGTAGATAAAACACTTTTTCTCAAAAGAAAAGACAAAAATCTTCTAGTAGTACAAATATACGTAGATGACATAATCTTTGGTGCCACTAATGATAATCTTTGCAAAGAGTTTGCTAAATTAATGTAAGGAGAATTCGAGATGAGCATGATGGGAGAACTAAATTTTTTTCTCAAATTACAAATCAAGCAAACTAAGGAAGGTATCTTTATTCATCAAACTAAGTACACAAAGAAAATATTAAAGAAGTTTGGGAATGAAAATCACAAGGAAATAAGCACCCCAATGAATCCCACTAATAAGCTAGATAAAGATGAAAAAGAAAAAAGTATAGATATAAAGCTTTATAGAGGTTTAATTGGATCTTTGCTTTACCTTACTGCTAGTAGGCCAGACATAGTATTTAGTGTGGGAATATGTGCTAGATACCAATCAGATCCTAAGAAGTCACATCTAAGTGTTGTCAAAAGAATCCTTAGATATTTGAGAGCAACCACAAACATAGGTTTATGGTACTCTAGAGACTTCTATCTAGATTTACTTGCTTATTCTGATGCAGATTTTGCTGGTTGCAAATTAGATAGGAAGAGCACTTGTGGAACATGTCAATTTTTAGGAAATAACTTAGTATCATGGTTTAGCAAAAAGCAGAATTCGGTAGCATTGTCAACGGCTGAGGCCGAATATATAGCTGTCGGGAGTTGCTGTGCTCAAGTACTATGGCTCAAGCAACAACTAGAGGACTATAGAATTAAACTAGACAACATTCCTATAAAGTGTGATAACACTAGTGCCATTAATCTTACTAAAAATCCAGTTCAGCACTCTAAAGCCAAACACATTGAAATAAGATATCATTTCATTAGAGATCATGTGCAAAATGGAAACATATGTATTGAGCATGTATGTACTGAGAACCAATTAGCTGACATATTCACAAAATCTTTAAGTGAAGATAGATTTTGCATGCTTAGGAGGAAATTAGGCATATGTGATCCTTTTGATTGAGGAAAGACAAAAGGAACTAGTTGTCTCATGATACTCTCCTCCCACTTTGAAAAACCCATGAAACATTAGTCAAACTAGTCATCTATAGATTCCTTACTCATGTATCATTGTCCCATAAAGTATTTGTAAGGATTGGAAGAAAGGAAGAATTTAAAAAAAAAAGAAAGGAAGAGAAAGAAAATTTTCTGAACTGGGGCCGACCCGAGCCAGAATGGGGTCGACCCCATGTTGGGTCGACCCAAGAAAAATCTGGGGTCGACTCAACGACGGGACCCTACTTTTAAAGAGGGACCCGTGAGCTATTCTAGGGCACTGTTTCATCTTGTCTTCTTTCTAAAACCCTATTTCTCACTTTTCAATCCCTTCCAATCATCTCCAAAAGGTGCTAGATTGCTTCTCTACACTGTTAGATCAAGACCTAAGGAAGGATTTGGTGAAAATGGGACCCAAGCGAGCCGTTGCTAAGAGATCCGGAAGAGTCTCACGCACAACCTGTGTCGATAGTAATGCTAGAGATTCCTCTACAGTTTCCCCACAAGGTGAGACACGTGTTGAGCCTCCTCCACCTCCTTCCCCCTCAGTTCAACTTGCTAAATATGCGGGGAGACCGGTGACCACGGGGAGAAGGATCCACTCTGAATTTTTGGATCAAGAAGGGTTCCATTTGGCGGAGTGGATCCGAAGGCAAGGATGAGAGTATCTTTGCTCCCTAGATTTAGTGACCTACCCGGGCTTGGTTCGTGAGTTCTATGCCTTTCTAAAAGTTGGAATGGGAGGGCTTGTGTCTGAAGTCCAAGGTGTACGAGTTAGGGTTTCGGAAGAAAGTTTGAGTGAGTTGCTTCATCTCCCCTGCGAAGGTGCAACTCCAGAAAGGCCGGAAAATAAGTTGAGAGCTCTACAGTTGATCTTTGAGAACAATGATTTTGACTATTTCGAGAATGTGATAGCGAGCTCCCTATCAGCTGAGATGAGGTTGTTGCACAACTTCATAGGTCGAATTCTGTTTTCGAAAAGTGGGAGATTTGATCATATATTCTGTTTTTGATGATTAACACAACCATTGAGGGAATATCTAATTAAATACTACAAGTTAACATGATGCATCATTATTGAGTTCGTCACTCTCGGTACAATAGTAGAATGAGATCAAGATGTATTTCAATGATTAATAATGAGATAAAATTTGCGATAGAAAAGGGATAGTGAATTCTAAATTCTAATTCGACAAAGTTTCAAGTTAAACGTACTTTTAAGGAGACAATAGTAATTTTCATTGTTAAGAGTATGTAGCACTACCATGGCATACATTCAAAATTGCTTGAAGTATATTTCATTGATTGTATGGATGAATCTAACCTTAAGTTGCAGCAAAGTGTGGAATGAGTCGACCCCAAGATTGGTAGAGTCGACCCCGGCACATCATGAAACCATCAAGCACACTTCTGCAAAAATAGTACGGATGAACAGTAGTTGAGTCGACCCCAAGCTTGCTTGAGTCGACCCCATCTTCAAGCCTCAAGAAAATAAGTCTCTGGAATTTACTGAGAGGGCCGACCCCAACCTTTCTTGAGTCGACCCCAGATTGAGTCGACCCCAGGAATTCTTGAGTCGACCCCAATGAAGTCGACCCCAACTGAACATGAGTCGACCCCAAGGCTGTGTCGTTCAAAACTGTGTCTCTGAAATTTCTGAGAGGGTCGACCCCAATGGAACTTGAGTTGTCCCCACTGTACCTTGAGTCGAACCCAAAAATTGTTGAGTCGCCCCAGTGAAAAACGGCTAAAATACAAGGTTCTGTGTTTCCTGAGAGGGCCGACCCCAATGTAGCAGGAGTCGACCCCATTGAAAGTTGGGTCGACCCCAGTGAAAGTTGAGTCGACCCCAAGTCTGATGAACAGTGGTTTGAGTCGATCCCAGAAAAGTTTGGGTCGACCCCAGCACGGGCAGAAGCATAACGGCTAGTTTTGCAGAAGTATTTTTTATCCTCCCAACAGTAAGTAACGGCTAGTTTTTGAAATCTAACCAATGGAGGGAGTCTAATGGATGTGGGAAACTATTTAAAGTGACACTATTCATCAGAGAAAACATCCTTTTGTAAAATATCAAAGCTCACACAAGAAAGACAAGAGCCCTAATCTTCTTCATCCAAGTGCTTCACTCAAAGAGTCAAAAGAAAGTGATTGAGCAGATTCTAAGAGACATTAAGAGCTCCATCAACCCTTGAAGAGTAAAGCAATCTTGGCAAGGAAGAGAGAAGTCTCATCAAAGCGATAACTATATTCTAAACTCTTCTTTGTAGCTCATAATTGTTATATTTGCTCATCTAGGAGTTTCAACTTTTTTCTTCTTCTTAATCACCTTGTAAAGGTTTGTTGGTGAGCCCGTAAAATCAGCGGTAAAGGTTTGTTGGTGAGCCCGTAAAACCAACGGTGTAGGTTTGTTGGTGAACCCGTAAAACCAATTGTGAAGGTTCGTTGGTGAGCCCGTAAAACCAACATAGGTTTTTGGTAATTCCAGAAAACCAAAGTATAAAGATTTTTGGATTGTGAGCCCGAAAATCAATCCAACTGTAATCCGCAGGATTATAGTGAATTTCTAAGGGGTCGCTTGGGGAGTGGATATAGGTGCTTAGGAGAGCACCGAACCACTATACTTCTTGTGTGTTTGCATTGTGTATTGTTTTAACTTCACTCACTCGTCAATTAACTCAATTAAGAAAGTAAAAATTTAGAGAAACCAATTCACCCCCCCCTCTTGGCTTGTCACCTTGGGCAACAAGTATTTTTTGCGTTTGTTACTTCCTTATGGAATTTCTTAAACACTGAAAATGCTTCATCTTTATGAGCTAAAAACATGACCCATGTGTATCCAAAAAAATCATCTACTATGACAAGACCATACTTGTTTCCACCAAGGCTTGTGATCCTAGTTGGTCCAAAAAGGTCCATGTGAAATAGCTCAAGAGGTCTAATAGTAGAGACACAATTTATGTACTTAAAAGAACTTCTAGATTGTTTGCCAAATTGACATGCTCTACAAATTTTATTTTTCTCAAATTTCAGCTTTGGCAAACCAATCGCTGAATCTCTTTTAATTAATTTAGATAATGTGTCAATGCTTGCATGACCTAATTTACGATGCCATAATCAACTTGCCTTACTGAGCTTAGTATCATTAGCTACTAAGCAGTGGCTGTTTTTAGCAAAATCATCAAGATCTACTACATAAACATTGCCACATCTTAGTCCTTTGAAAACTAAGCTATTGTCAATTGAATTGGTTATGATGCATATAGATGGCTTAAACAAAACATCAAAACCTTTATCGCATAATTGGCTAACGCTAAGTAAGTTATGCTTGAGACCATCTACAAACTGAACATTATCAATAAAGGTTGAAGGTGTGATTTGTATTTTACCGATATCCATAATGTGACCTCGGTTATTGTCTCCAAAAGTCACCGCACCTTCTTTCTTAGATTCTAAGATGAAGAATTGCTCCTTGTCACCCATCATGTGTCTTGAGTAGCTACTATCCAAGTACCAACAGTGTTCATTGAGCTTGGCTACAAGACACTCATACACAAGGAAATCATACAGTCTTAGGTACCCAAGTTTTCTTGGGTCCTTTAAGGTTAGTTATGTTGGTTCCTTTTGGAATCCAAATTTTTTTAATCTTTTTTTTAGCTTTTGTTTTTCTATGGTCACACACATTAGCTTTATGTCCTATTTTACCACAACAAAAATAGGTTACATCTTTAGCTTTACTTTCACCGACTTTTACAAAGAAGTTTTTAAGAAATTTTTGCTTGTTCTTAGGCTTATACCCTAAACCGGCTCTATTAAATACAACTCTTTGACTATTAAGGATCATTTCTAGTTTTTCAGAACTATAGGTCAACTTCTCAACAATAGGTTTATATTTTTCAAGTTCTTTTGTTAAGTTCAATTTTTTTGTTTTTAGTAAGTTTAAATCTTTTGTAAAGTTATCTTTTTGAGTTTGATTACTGTTTTTAAGTTCTGAAATTTTCTTAGTTAGTCTTTCTTTATTTTTAATTAAGGTACCAGTTTTTTGAGTTAGCAATTGATTGTTTGTTTTAAGTTGTAAGTTTTCTTTAACGATAGAGTCCTTATCCTTAATCAATTTATCATTTTTATCAATGTAGGATTGATTAGTTAGCTTCAATTCTTTGTTTTTAAGGTTTATTGACCTATATTCATCCATTAGTTCATTAAAGGCATCATACAATTCTTCAAAGGTAAAATCTAAATGTGTTTCAGATATTACCTCATTTTCGTTTGCCATAAAGCAGAAATTGGCCCTTTTCTCTTGTTCCTCTTCCGATGATGATGATGATTTATCGGAGTCAGTCCAGGTGGTGATAAGAGCTTTCTTCTTCTTATATTTGTAGCCCTTCTTCAGCAATGGACAGTCGGCTCTGAAATGATCCGGCTTCTTGCATTCATAGCATCCGGTTTCTTCACTTTCCTTTTTCTTACCTTTATCCTTGTAGAAGGAACTCGAGGGAACTCTCTTCTTATGGAAGGGCTTCTTTCTATTGATGAATCTTCTGAATTTTCGCATAAGAAGAGCTTCTTCTTCGTCTTCCTCATTGTCTTCTTCTTCACTACTGCTAATGCAAGATAGATCTTTGTTAGAAGAAGTAGACTTGAGGGCAATTACTTTTTTCTCATGAGAGGATTCTTCTTCGCTGTATTGTTTCATTGTTAGCTCATGCGTCATTAGAGATCCAAGGAGCCCCTTGAGTGGTAGCTTGTTCAAATCTTTTGCTTCTTGGATTGCCGTGACCTTGACTTCCTATGACCTTGGTAAAGAGCGAAGAATTTTTCTGACAAGGTCACTGTTAGTATAACTTTTGCCAAGACTTTTTAAGCCGTTGACAATATCAGTGAATCTAGTGAACATGCAAGAGATGGTTTCATTAGATTCCATTTTAAATAGTTCATATTTATGAACTAGCATGTTTATTTTAGATTCCTTGATTTGATTTGTGCCCTCATGGGTCACTTCAAGTCTATCCCATATCTCTTTTGCAGAATTGCAAGTAGAGATTCTATTGAATTCATTAGGGTCCAAGGCACAATAAAGAACATTCATTGCTTTGGCATTTAGTTGTGCCTTTCTTCTATCGTTATCATCCCAATCTTTTTCGAGCTTGGGTATAGCAATGTTATCTACATAGATAGAAGGAATATATAGTTCATTAACTATGATGCTCCAAACATCATAGTCTTGGGCTTGGATAAATATCCTCATTTTAGCCTTTCAATAGGTGTAGTTAGTTCCATTGAATAATGGAGGCCTATTGGTGGATTGCCCCTCACTAAGAAAAGATCCAAAAGGGTTTTTGTCATTTTAATCTTTTACTCTTTTCAAGGATTGGAACACCAATCGATATAAGAGCACTTGCTCTGATACCACTTGTTGCCCAAGAAGACAACCCAAGAGGGAGGGTGAATTTGGTTTTAATTAATTATTGCTCAATTCAAAATAAGGTGAGTGATTAACTAAATATATTGCAAGTGAATTAGTTAGATCACTGGATGCAATGAGTGAAGAGAGTGAAAGAGACAAGGTGCAATACAAATATAGAAAAATTTATAATGGTTCGGAGCCAACTCTTGCTCCTACGTCCACTTTCCAAGCCGTACTTGGGAGTTCACTATAATTCCTAGGATTACAGCCGGTTGTTTTACAAGCTCACAACCCAACTTGTTGTTTTCACGAGGTCACAATAAACTCGGTCGGTTTTGACAGGCTCACCGACTAGAACCATCCGATTATTTTTTCGGGTTGACAATCAAACCCAGTTGGTTTTTTCTGGTTCACCAACCACAACCTTACACTGTTGGTTTTATCTTTGGCTCACCAACAAACCTTACAACCCTTGATTCAATCCCCTGATTGCATCAAGTAAGAAAAAGACTAAGTTTAAGAGTTCACAAAGAAAGCTTCTAAAAAGCAAGTGTGAGAACAATATAAGCAAAGTAGAGTTAGAAGCCCTCAAACAGATTTTAGATGAGGAGGTGGGGGCTTCTCGATTTTTGACTCTCCTCTTGAATGTGCCGAAAAATGGAGGACAGTAGCAGAGCCTTGAATGTGAGGGAAGCACTTTTTGATTTGAGTTGAATGCACCTCTTCCTTCTTTTGCTTGTATTTTCTCTTAGGAAGCTCTTGGTAGTTGAAATGCTTTAATGCTCAGATGGAATAGCTCTTTTGTTGTCTACTACTGTTCACTCTGGCTATTTAAGTGGTTCCATTCGAAAATAGCCATTAAAGAGTGATTTGGAGCCGTTCTGTCCCGTGTGCACATCCTGACCTTGTATCCGTTAGGATCGGAGTCGACTCGTGCGATCTGGAGTCGACTCGGCTGTTACTGGAGTCGACTCGTGCTTTACTGGAGACGGCTCACCCACTGTTCCAGATTTAAATTAAAGTGCATGCCTCATCCTGGAGTCGACTCAGACCAAACTGGAGTCGACTCCCCAACAGCTGGAGACGACTCGGGCACTTAGGGGTCAGTTCGTTCTCAGGGTTCCAGAAACTCAACTTTCTATTTTTCTTCCTCGAGTCGACTCGGGTTTACTTGGAGTCGACTCGGCTAACTTGAGAGACGACTCAATATTCTCGGAAGATGACTCGTTCTCAGAGACTGAAAAATTGATTCTCTATCTTTTGAACATTTCTGCCTTGGAGTCGACTCGGACCTTACTGGAGTCGACTCGACTATCTTAGGGGTCGACTCTGAAACACTTGGAGTCGACTCGTTCACAGGGTCTCCAAAAGTGAGTCTCTGCCTTTTCAGACTGCTTTCCTTTGGGAGTCGACTCGCCAAGAATCGGAGTCGACTCACAATCTTTTAGAGTTGACTCGGTAACAGGGTCTAAAATCCATCGTTCTGTCTTTCTGTCTGTTACCCTTTGGAGTCGACTCGGGACTATCTGGAGTCGACTCGCCAAGCATCGGAGTCGACTCAAAACCTTCAAGAGTTGACTTGTTGACAGGGTCTGAAAACCATCATTCTGTCTTTCTGTCTGTTACCCTTTGGAATCGACTCGGGACTATCTGGAGTCGACTCGCCAGGCATCGGAGTCGACTCGAAACCTTCAGGAGTCGACTCGCTGATAAGGTCTGAAAATCGTCGTTCTGTCTTTCTGTCTGTTCTCAGTCGGAGTCGACTCGAGGAGTTCCGGAGTCAACTCGAGCTTGTGCCAAAAACATCAAACCACCCGGAGTCGATCGCAAAGTTTTGGAGTCGACTCGTGATGTTTGGTTAAAATTGAGTCCAATACTTAGCCAAATTACTTTGAACCAAAGCTCGAGGCACTTAAACAGAAATTCATACATTGTTACCTGAAACACTAGATTTAATTCATTAGTGCAACATAAGATATACTCAAAATGCTTTGTGCTCATCAAAATCAATTAGGGAATACTCAATTACTCCACACAAGTCCCCAATCTCCAAGTTACAATGATACCTTTGGATAATCCCTAAGATTCCACAACATAGAACCCCAAAAATCTAGGGATGGCTTGCCTTGCATGCAGAAGACTATCACCGGACAAATGGTTTTCGAACATCACACACATCTCGGGGTCATGAAGTTGTACCAATCTTCTGAAGGTCGGGCTAAAGAAAGGTTTCTTGGTCCTCCGATAGCTCCACAGAAGGATCTTCATTCAGAGTGAGTGGAATGAGGAGGCCCCCCGCGCCTTCGCCGTTGTAGCATCTGGATAGCCTGCCCTTGTGAAGGCCCACCTGGGTCCATCTCAGTCCAAGAAAAAGAGAGCCCCCACATGCACCCTTCGGCACTAGCGACGCCCCCTAATCTCCAAAACCCTCCTAAGAATAGGAACCTTTTCGACCACTGTGATTCGGACCACATCGGGCTTCGACACCACCTCCGGGCCAGTGACAGGGGCAACCACCACCACTAAGGGAGACCACCCCTCTAGATCTGCCGCAGAGCCACCTGCTCAAGGCGAAGGATGGCCGGCAACCTCCCCTTGCCAGAGGTTAGCGTCACCCGATGCCTCTCCCGTGGCCTCTCACGATCCAGCCCCTTGGGCCACCGTCAGAGGGCTTCTACTCCGGAGACGAAGGCGATCGCCCCTGGGTGTGCTCGCCCGCTCTCCCAAAATGGGGGTCGCTTGCCCCTGGGCGCCAGGCCTAGCCTCCACAGGCCCACAGTCCCCTCGCTCCTTAGGTGGGCTTTTGGCCTGCTTCAACAGGCCCGGGCTGGACATGGCCTCCACCATTACCTCATCAGCCCGACTCACCTGGCTTGGCCCAATATTGGTATGTCAACTGTCCGACTTGCACCGCTCCCCCCACTCGGACGACTCAAACTAGACTCTGAGTCTGGATGGGCTTGACTCGCCTCATCCACAGACGTCCTCGACTCGCCGGTCAAAAGTCCCTTCTCTAGAGAGCTTCTCTAGGCCACCTTTTTTCGCTTCTGCCAGCTGTCAGAATCCGGTGGTGACACGGGAGAGGTCAGCCGATTTTCTGGGGAGCTTGACCTCAAGTTGGAGTAGGCCGTCCCTGAGGCCGACTCGGGGGTGTGAGCGGCCTCCTTCCTCACCCTTGCCTTGACGCCGGCCGACCTCGACTGGCGGATGCGGCTGGTGGCCAGCCAGGGGCTGAACATCGTCCCGTGACCCCGCTCAGCCCCCACGACCTCAGCTTGCACCAACCCCTTGATCGGAGCCTTCACCACCATCGGCGTGGGGAGAGGGCCCCGATCCGCTTCTTCCTTTGGCTCTAGCACAGGGAGGGACTGCATCTCCACGTGATCGGTTCGGGCATAAGAAAAACAAAAGGCCGGCAGGTTCTCATATACGAAGACCTGTCAGAACCTCTGCTTCTCCCCTTGGATGAAGATGCCCAGCTTGAGGGGGTCGAGAACATTGATCTCGATCTTCAACCTAGCATACCCTAACTTTCGAAGTTGGACGGTGAAATCGTCCAGGGCCAGCAGCTAGCCCGCCGCCACGATGTCCAGTATGGTCTCCCGCTCCCAGTATTCCAGTGGAAGGCACGGAAGCTGGATCTAGACCGTCATGCAGCTGACTGTGTTGATACCCGGACCAAAGTCCGGCTTCCATTCTTCCATGGACAGCAGCTGGCCTGCCACTAGCCACAACCTATTCTCCAACGTGGCATCCCGGTCCTCCCTGCTCTTGAAACAGATGGTGAGGAACTCCTCCGCCATTGGAAAGACATCCACGTCGTCCTCCAATGGGCCCCCGACCCACAGCTCCTGGGCCACCCAATCTGTCGACACCCTCTGCCCTAAGCTCTGGATGACCACCGCCGTCGTCGCCCAGGCGGTCCGGGACCTCTTCACTCGATCCGATGGCAACTCCAGCATCTCGGTGAAGTGGCGCTAGAGGATCTTGAGTTCCTTTTTCGAGATATGATGGTTGGTCCACGCCGGCTGCCGAGTGGAGCCTGGGCCACTGTGAACCACGAGGGGGTGGTCTCGGCCCCTCTCGAAAGCGGCCTTGCTTCGCTGCCAGCCGGCATTTTGGCCGCCTGCATGTATTGGCCGCCACCCCTTTGGCCATCTCTTCCGTCTCACCAGCCATCACCGCCGAGCTCATGGTGTTCGTAGAAAGGCTCCACTGAGTGCATGAATATTAGAGCAGCAATGGTCAGTTCGCATTACTTTTTCAAAAAGAAAAAAAATCTACCTATATGGACGGTGGAAATGGGTTTGTTAACTGAATCTATTTATGCTAATCAAACTCACCGGTTCGATTGAGCAATTCCAAATTACGTCGGCACCGGAAGCTGAGCTTGCAATATGAATGGACTATCGTATCACTTTTTTTACATTATATAGCTTGTAGAATTCTTGGCAGCTGGATGGACTTGTATATGACTAGTGCAACCTTATGTACATCACCATTATAGATCAAGGAAATCATAAGACAATCTTAATTGATAAATACAACAGAAAGCCCACAGCCTAGATAGAGCACTCGATCACCAAAAACATAAGAAGAACGAAGACTACAAAATAGACACAGCAGATCAAGGACACCAAAAGCACAATACCAATTCCGATCCACTAAGTAAAACACACCCATAAATAGGATTATAGCCTCCCCACTTCGTAGCTCTAATACCATATAATAGCTAGTTTTTGATTATTTAAAGGTAACCATTATTTTTAGATATAATAATATCGAAAACCTTAAACTAAACCCCCATCTAATCAAACAAAACACACAAGCCATAGCATTATCTTATTTACTCCGAGATAGCGGCCTTCTCCTCTGCCACCTCGGCCTTCGCCTCCTCCTCCACTGCTGGTGGCGCCGCCTCCTCGACAGCCTTGGGCTCCTCCCCGGTTGGCTTCTCGACGACCACTTCAGCGGGCTTCTCGGCTTCAGAAGCAGGGGCCTCCGGTTCTGGCTCTGGCTTTGGTTCTTCTTTCGGTTCCTCAGCCTCTGGTTCGGCCTTGGCCTCCGGCACCTCGACTGCAGGCTCTTCAAGAGGCTTCTCCTCGGGCTCTGCCGCTGCTGGTGCATCTGGGGCCGGCTTCTCGGGTGCGGCGGCTGGGGCTTCTTCTTTGGACTCTTCGACGGGGGGTGCAGCGGGCTCAGTCTCGGCTACCGGCTCAGCGGTCGGCGCGGGAGCTGGTTCGGCTTCTGCAGGGACGGCCGGAGCTTCTGTCGGAGCCTCGATGACCGGAGTTGTTCCCACCTGCGTGTCCAAAACCGCCACCTTTGTAATAATCGAGAAACGAAGAATGCTCCATGCTTATAGTTCATAGGCCCAAACTGGTTAGCTCCATGCGTCTCCAATATGGATCAGGCGAGTCTAAATATGCCCATGACGTAGGTATATCTTCATCTAATCCAAGTTATACCAATGTCATGGGCATGATCGAAATCATTTTAGGATATGGTCCGAACCAGCGTGACTTAGTCCACCCAACTGAATTTGAGTTTTGGATTGAAATATTTGGAGCTTCATTATGTTTGGGCTCTAAGATCGTTCCACCGTCGGGCAGCAAAATTTATTAGTCAAGCTGGATTTTTGTTGACCGGCTTAGGGTCTACCGTTAACAGCCAAATGTAATAAAAAATAGTGTTCCTAGTGTTAGAAGAAAGATATAGCATGCCTCCACAAATAATACATGTCTACATATGGTAGATCACTAAATTGGATACAAGTCCCCCCGCAAATAAATGAATAACTATACATGGTACATGTAACTCATATTAAATATATATTTTATATTATTATATATTACATTTATAAAATATTTAAGTATACAAAAATTGATAATTCTAGCATCATGAGATTGTTTTAGATTGTTGTTGATTGCTCAAATTAAAGCTAAATATGATCACAAAGAAAATATAATATTAGAGCTATTTAAAATATGATACAAAATTTTGTTGAAAAAAAAAAAAAAACGGAATGTCTATTTCACTTTCACAAATTTTCTGAAAAATATTGGACAAAAAACCGTAAAAATGAACGGACTAGTAACCAGGTTGCACTAAACTAACAGTGATATGGAATACAAGTGGATCTTGTTGATTAAAATCAACCCTGATGCCCGACCTGTCAAAAATTCGGACCCCGATCGAGGCCCCACACCAGACCTCGCAATTTTATTAGAAGTGAACTAAAATCCACTAGATCTAGCCCAGTTATTAATAAACTAAGATTCAGAACTTTCAGATCTAAATGGTTCCGTCCAGAACTCTATCCTATCCAAATCCAAGACCATAGATCTGACTAGCGTCCAGATAATTCAAACCATGATCAATATGGGTGTTCCTACGTTTACAACTCTCACAAAAATGATGATTTTGAATCAAGAGGAACCGAAGACTTCCTCCCTAACTTACTTGGTGTCAACCATCTCGTCTACAAATTTGCCTCAAAAGGCCAGGAACTGGCTTAGCACAACTTATCACAGATCACCTTGTCGACTAATTTTAAAATTTGGAAACCATATAGCAATCTATCAGGATCTGGTGGATCTATTCAGACAACTTGGAGACCAGATCTAGGTCAAAATTTGCATCATCATCATCTATTTTACCTCGGTTACATGGTAAGCTAATAAACTGTGGCGAAATAAAACGTAAGCGATCTTGTGAAGAAGCTGTAATCCAGTCCAGGGACATGGAGACATGTTTGTTAACGGGGGGAAAAGTATAGAGAAGTGGATCACCTCGACGGTAGCCATGGGAGAGATAAGAGGAGGAAAGTTGGTGAGAGGAGCTTAACAAGACGTACGGAGGCTGAAGCCGGTGGAAGGGAGAGGCAAATGATCGGAGGTGGTGGAGGAAAGCGTGGTGGGGTGGGATGGTGTTGGAGGGGGGGAGTCGATATTTATATTGGACTGCCAGTGGGAGAATCTTTGAAGGCAACCTGTCACATATTACTAAGAAAAATACATGCGTGCACCTTTTTGTTGTTTACATTTTCTTAATACTAAAAAGTTGATATTGACACTCTCGCTTTTCCTCCTCGGTTTTTTATTTTTATTTTTTTTTAATTTTTATTTTTAATGTGCTTAAGAAAAGGAAAGAGAAGGTTGAGGAGAACCGCATAGCAACCTCCATTAATTAGCCCCCCTCTCCACTAGAGAGTGTTCGATGCGGGTAAAATATTTTTTACTTATACCCTTTCCATCCGTGGCAGAGCCCCACCAGCGTGGCAGCTCTATCCCTGTATAAGTACGTCACACTAGCACCACCTAAGTAACGACATATCAAATAGCGGCTTCACCGGGCAAACCATGCGGAGGGTTTCCGGTCTCCGTATTGAATCGACGCTCATGCGTTTCGAACTTAGGCCACTCCGGTAGAATTAAAGCTCTGTTCCCACCGTGCTACCACCTCGGTGGTCTTGCTTTTCCTTCTGAAATACTACATGATCTCTACTTTAATCCTAAGGTATTTTCATATTTTTATTCCTATAAAACGTTTAGACTCGCAACATTTACTCGCCAAGAAATTATTTAACTAATATTTGCACTTGTTTGAACATATAAGCCATTACTTATTATTTTGAACGGTGGTAAAATAGCAGCAAAATTTTGTAGAATTCCGATAAAACAAGCCACATAAGTCATTATGAATCATTTGCCTACAATTTATACAGTTTAAAGTGCTGAGCAAGGGCAAAAGACAATAAGAAAATTATATTGGCGGAACTATTAGTTAACCAATCTGATATATGTTCATGCCAATTCCTTCCAAACACATAAGTCGTAAATATTAAATGGAACAGTTGTATCACAGCATAATAATATCGTAAAAAAAAAGTTATCAAACTCATGATGTATAAGATTTTTTACCGCTTCATTTCTTGTTGTGCAATGTAATTATATGCGTGAATTAGAAAGTACCGGGTCATAATGATATTTTGTTGCAAACTTATACCAGCTAGCTAGACGTCTACCTTGGGCTAGAAAACCACTTCTATTTGTAACGTTGTTGTATGCATGACAAGGACAAGTTGGGTCGGACAACATTGGATGGTGTTGGGAATCATTTGAACAGTAATATCCAATCATGTTTTCTTCGCATGATATAACTTTATTGAGAGGAGGTTACAAGAGGGTGACAACAGCAAAGTTCCGTAAAAGAAACGGAAAAATATCCATCACGAGTTTGGCACCCGTTAACCTCAACCTCCCATCATGCTAGCTTTTCCCATAACCAAGACACCTGTGTCTGTCCACGTGGCGTACGGCAGTAGGCCCAGGTCAGCAGGACATGTACCGGGCGTAGCTGGAAAGCAGACCCCTGCGGGCCCCACGAGGAAGAAGAACTGCAGCGGGGCGGTGGGCTGAGGTCCCACCAGAGCTAAAGGCGCCAACAGACGCTGACCTGGCGATGACCTCCGGCGCTCTTTATTTAGTGAAAGCTGGCGTGCGAGACAGGTCGGCCACGGGCCCCACCGGTCACCGTCACGCCACGTGGGCCGCCTGCCGTCCACGTGAATCGCGGCATCGGGGACCACCACCAGTCGACATAAATAATGGACGTGGGCCCCATCGAGATTTTTTTTAACGTTCACCCATTTTCCGCCCCGGTAATTTCGTGTCTCACTTGTACACCGAATGGCGTCCAGCACCAGCACCAGCACCACATCAGCATCAGCTAAAAATTATAGAAGAAGGTTTTATACCATACACCACTGGCATCATATCATCAGCGCACCATACCGACCAGAGTTTTTATCCCTATGAGTTTCGTTTATCATCCAATAAGCTCTAAATTTTATGAATTCTAATCTTTCTTAAATGTTTCTATGATGCACCGCTGATAGGATACATCTAATATAATATATATATATATATATATAATTATAATTTTAAGGTTTATCTTCAGACTTTGGGTTTATCTTATATAAATTTTCAAACGGCGATTTTAGAATTGTGTAAAATAAATTTTTTGGTTTACTTGGTACAGAGAATCCATAGGAAGATTAACTTCTAAGAGGCTGGCAAGAAAGTTCTACTTCTAGTAATCAAAGGAGAACCGATCTGTGTTAGGGAATATCCAATAGTGTCCATCTGCCCATTAACTTAACTTATTCCCATAAGACGTTATTTAATAAGTAAATAATTCAGACCACCACGTCAGCTGTCCCACCGTTTGGTTCCGTCATGGGTTTAGCTAGAACTTCTCGTTTAGATTGCGACACTCCTGCGATTCTAGTATAGTTTTAAATTCCTGTTTAAGCCAGAACATGTCATCCACTTTAATAAAATAATAATAATGATAATTCATATTTTTCTGCTTACTCATTCTCAAACAATATTAAAATAATATTTTTTATTCTCAACCAGCTTCATACAGAAAACAACAAAATTAGATCATTATTGAAAATAGCGGTTACTGATGTCAAAGGAATAATAAATGTTATTATTATCCTTACTAAACTTGCTATAAATCTGTCCCATACTATCTTTTTTTCTTCTCATTTATACTATTATAATATGAATACTTGAGATTTGAAAACAATCTCTTTGTCCATGTAAATTTTATCATGAATATTGCTGCCAATTCCCACTTCATATATATTGGGACCGACCTCTGCTTTTAAAGCAAACCAACCAATAAAAGTTCATTGCCTAGTTGTGGGCTGATCATTCAAAGCATATTATGTGGTCGACCCAAAAGGCGTATGAAGAGTTCTCTGCATTTCAAATTCTCTCTCCAGCTAGCAACAACTAAGCCATGATCGTTAACTATTTTCTAACAAATGCAACCTTCGAGCAAATCCTCGCGATCGAGAAGCGCGAGCGCGATTCATGAGAAAGATACGTAGTTTGTTATCTTATTAAATATCATATGACCTTAAACTACTTGGTAGCTGGCTCCGGCCCTTACCTACATATTGCATTCTCGAGTACCCTCTAGGTAAGTTCTCTTTCAATCTTCTTATGCAGCCTCTCTGCTCCTCTTAGGCATCTTCTTATTTTCTAAGAGCTGTGTTTGACTTAATTTGAGGGTCCTTTGCCGAACACACTCTGATGGTTGTACTTTTTTATTTTTTTATTTTAGGTTGGAGCCAATATTGGGGCATTGGTTGAAATAGTTGCTTCACCGTCCAACACCAACTCAAGGGTGCTCGGCATTAAGATCATCGGCAATCGAGTGCAGCAGCCACCGGACCACTGTCGTGGAGGTATACAACAACCCCATCTGATCTTTTTGATTCGGACGGTGGACATGCCAAGATCTCCAGGAACCTTGTTAACTCAGTAACTTGGTCAGGCCAGTTCCGAACAGCAACTGGGTGCTAGAGGGACTTGATCCCTTCTTTTGAGGTCTGATTGATCAAGCAGGACACACATAGCTATGAAGTCAAGGAGAACATAGGCGGAGACCGTAGTCACCTAGCAAAATATAACCTTGAAGTCTGACAAACTCTTTATGCTTATACATAGGAGCCATAGCCTAACCCACCAGCCACCACTGAGCAGTTCTGTATGCTTATACAATAGGTTTAGATATTGACTACCACTATCTAGAATTTACAAAAGATAGCTACTAACCAGCAACAGCAGCAATCGTAGCCTCAACAGCCATCGCAATGGGCTTATGCACCGAAAGATCATGAGGACCCCATTGCAGCCGAGTCATCATTCCTGTTATCTGAGTTCAAGATGGGCCCAATGTAGTCATTATTCTCATCTATAGAGCACAGGGCGAGAGAGGAGGCACCAATCCCCAAGCTTGCAGTATTGGGAGGAATCGACTCTAGGACATTCGTCCCATCACCGATTAGAGAGGATCTCCAAAAGGGAGGCCGACCTTTACCATAGGTTCAAGAAAATGGATCACTACCTTGAGACTTTGAGAGGTTACAATGTGATGCAGGAGCAGAAGCCCAAGTCAACAAAGACGTACGTGGAGTTTGGCTCCTTACTTGGGCATGCCCAAAACACATTGGGTTCACGAGTTCCAGCGCCAAAACACATTGGGTCTACGAGTTCTAGCGCCAAAACACATTGGGTCCAAGAGTTACCGTCCAACGAGGACTCTTCAAGCGATCAACCACTTGGGATTGCTCAAGCACGCCATGCATCAGCCTAGTTCCACTCTGGTTGGGGCTCTACGTGTGCGCCATTCAGAGGCCAGCGCAACAGCATGATTACATGCCATTTGGGGCACTCCAATGGGCGCCCATTAGTAGCAGAATTCCACTCGGTTTGAGACTCTTTGAGGGCGCCAACTGGTAGGGAAAATTTCACTTGCAGAAGGACTATCCAAAGGGCACCAACCAGCAGATTTGTTTCACAGTATTTGGGGCTTTCTATTGCGTCAACCATCAGTCCAAATAGCACCAATGCGGGGACCTATTCCACTCAAAGAAGGACTCTCCATGGGGTGCGTCAAGTTCACGTTTGGAGACTTCACGGACAGCAACCATGATGCAGCATATGCATGAGTCTTTAAGAGTCTTAGTTGTTTTGAAAGTTCTGGTCAATTAGGAGTCTTGAGTTAAGATGTTTGGGTCTAACATTGGGCGTTTTCAATGTTACATTGAGTTCAAAATTTTCAGTCCAAAGTTAGAAAGAGTCCTTAATTAGTTGTTTGCTTGTTGACTCATTCCAAAACCTGAATTTACATTGGGCATTTGGGTCTTGAGTTAAAGAGTTTGGGTCCAACATTTTGCGTGTCCAATGTTACATTGAGTTCAAAATTTTCAGTCTAAAGTTAGAAAGAGTTCTTAATTAATTGTTTGCTTGTTGACTCATATTGTCGGACTCCTGTTTATCTAAAAATATGCTAAACAAATCGTTGTTAGAACCGACAAACAAAGTTTAAATTAATTTTACTCTTACCTGTTCTACTCGAAGAATAGTGGTCGTAAGAGGTCGATCCATAGGGAGGCGATTGGAGTTGCATAAAAATTAAAACGTTCACTCAGATTCGAAATCGATTTTTGAATGATAGAAGAAAAATATTATTTTGAGGATGCTGATGGATTCTCTAGTCTACCGAAAAATATTTTTTATTTGAAAATAACGAAAAGACAGATACTTGGAATCAAAGTCTAATGCAGAGTAGCAGTCAAACAGCAAGAAAAAAATATTTAAATAAGATTTCCAGTACCCATAAAATAAATTGTAGAAACTGAAACTTAGAATATAAATTGCATAAAAAGAGATTTATAGATTGCATTAAAAGGACAAGTACAAAAATAAAGTGAAGATTGGAAGCCTAATGCTTTCTCCTTCTACAGAATAAAACATAAAAACAAAGAAAGAAAAATAAACAATTGCATTGTTTCTCTCCCTCGGTAGAGCTTCCAAAAAAATAACATAAAATATTATTTGGAAAACAGAGCTCTTCTTCCTCCCTTTTTTTTTCTTTCTCTCTTCTCCAAAAGAAACAGAGCTCTCCCCTGTTCTTTGGCTCAACACCCAGCCGACTCCTCCTCTTTCTTGGACCCGCCGGCCACCACCTCCCCTCTGTTTCACAACCGAGAGCCCCTTCTTATAGATCGCCCGAGCCTTGAAGCCGGCGATGGATCCTTGATGGAGTAACAGTCGCAGGTTTTGGGGGATTTGCCAGGACACGGAGCGGACGTGGGAGCTTGATCCGTGGAGGGGGTGATTCACGGGAAGAAGGAGAGGGCGGACGTTGAGGACGCCTTGAATCCGGAAGGGGGAAGCGGGGATTTCTCGGAGGAAGGCGTGGAAGCTGGATGCAGATGGATGGCTGCTGTGACCGGAAGAAGAGGAGATGGGAGGCTGAGATGGCGGCTTGATCACAGCACAGGATCACTGGGCGGATTGCGGAGTAGGGGGTCGATGATCCATGGAGCTCGGACGCGGCGTCGGAGGCTGGGATTGCGGGATGCTGTGAGGAGGTGATGACCCGTGGGCTGGTGGGAGGAGCCGATCACGGCCACAGTGGAAGCTTGGATCACGACTTGACTTCGGAAGGGAGGAGACGCGCTGAAGATGGAAGATGCCATGGGATGATTCGGACGTTGATCATGGAAGTGTTAGATGTATGCCCTAGAAGCCAATCTGGCGGACACATTATTAATTCTGGGACATAAATTTGTACTTGACTTTATTATTATTGAATAATAAATGGGCATTCTTTTCATTCATATTGTTTATGTGTCTATGAATCGTCCAAAAAATTAATAAGATGATGATACATATTCTCAAAAGTTGAGAATTTGAGCCATGTATCATTGGTGATTAATTTCTAAATACTCCTGATCAATGGATCATCACGAGGACGGTGATCGATCCGATCAGTGCACAGATCGCTTTCCTTATGGATGGACGAGACTCGAGTCCACAGTGTAGGAACACTGAAGTGATAGTGTAGGTGCTTGTTAGAGAACAAGGGTACTGAGCGTGACCAAGACAAGAAGTCACTTGGATGTCTATCCACTCGTCAGTGACTTACTTGATGTTGCAGTAGTATGACTGGTCCTTTGACCTGCGGTGCTTCGGCTGCTCACAGTGAGGTTATTGTAGTTTGACTACATATACACATGGTCTCTAGTCATATGGGTCCTTGTAGTGTAGATTGGCTGCAGTAAGTTCACTGTAGGAGTAGGGTACGTACCTACATGGAATCTATCGATCTTGATAGAAGAGGAGAGATTCTATGTAATTTATTAGACTGAGTTCTAAGACCTTGGCTAGGGCAATAATATACAGTGGAGAAAGAGTTTTCCACTATCGAACTCAAGTCGAATAAATCAAGACATATGACAGACGACGGGGTATGATGAGTTATCCATGACCTCCGGTCTGTAGGGATCCACGATAGAAGGACTGTATCATACGATAACTGCACCTAGAGGTTCATCATTCTATTCTGCTGGGTAGCCACTACATACTGCTAGGTGTTACTGGTGGATGGTGAGACTCACAGGGATCATCTTGATGGTCGATAATTCCTGGTGAGTTGAGTTGAAATTGTTTCAACCCATTGAAAGGAGTTTTCAATAATATTGTGATAGAGATCGCAATATTTCTCACTACCAGTCAGAATAGAACCTATGGGGTCACACATATTAGAGGTATTGACCGATCCAATGGTTGAATGTGATTAGGAATCACAAATAATCAATTAGATTGATAAATGGTTAACCCACTAAGAGTTAGTGGTTAGAAGAAGGAATAATTGCAATCGGATTGCAATTTAATTTAATTAATTGGATTTAATTAATTGGACTTGATCACGAGTCCTACTTGGAGTAGGATTCATGGAGTCTTAATTGGATTAGGATTTCAAATTAAATTAGAGTCCTACTTGGAGTAGGATTTCTAAAGCCCTAATTGGCTTAGGGCTGAAATTTAATTAAATCCTAATTAGATTAGGATTATTTTAAGTCCTAATTAATTATAATTTTAATCTAATTAATTTCATGACTCCTAATTGGATTAGGATTGAAGAGTTCAATAGAGTCATGGTTCAATTAAATCCTAATTAGATTGGGATTTGGAGGAAATTTAAATGGGTCACATAGATCCTATTTTGAATGGGATTAGACCCATGCATTAGACCCAAACCATCTTACCATTTAATTTGATTAAGTGGTTAATTAAAGGGGTTATGAGGGAGGGGCGTAGGCCCCTTTATTCCTTGCATGATAAGAAAAAAAGGAGGGGCATAAGCCCTTCCTTGCTGCCAAACTAAAAGGATAAGGGTGAGCTCCTAAAAAATAGGAGCTCATCCTTATCCCATGGGAAGATAAAAAGAGGAGGGGTTCGACCCCTCCTCTCATGAGTTCTTCTGGGGATCTCGGCGGCAACTCTTCTCCTTTCATTCCTCCTTCCAGCCGCAAGAGAAAAGGGAGAAAAAGAAATCAAGGCGTGGCGTTCTTCTTCCTCTTTCTTGGATCCAACGCAGGAGAAAAAGAAAAGGCTGAAAAGGCCTTGTTTCTTCTTCCTTTGATCCATCATTCTTCTTCCTCCTCCCTTAGGCATTCAAGAGTTGAATGATAGGGAGGATATCAACCATCTAAAGCCATCTCTGCAAGGGAGTTAGCACCCCAGGAAGATCCAAATGCTTCGATTGACTCATTGCTTCGTGTGGATACCCGTAGAGGCCGGACACGTGTGCGGCTTCCACTGAGCCTTGATCAAATACCACGTAAATCAGATTTGCGGAGACCATGTACCCGCACAAGGTAAAGATCTGATCTTCTTAATAATTTTAAAACAGTTTAAAATAATTTAATTCTAATCTATTTACAAACGAAAGGTTTTAAAATACGTTCATGCGATGAACGGATCCTGCATATATTTTTCCGTTGCAATCTGAAAATTATTTCGAAATTTTCATGGCATATGAGGGATGCTAACAATGGTATCAGAGCCATGGTTATGTAGATTAAGATTAGAATTAAATTTTTCAAGATATTTTAGATCTGAAATTTAAGGGATTATGCTTGCTGAAATTTATGTATGCAGAATTTTCAGCTTGCTGATTTTTCTGCATACTAATTTTTAGATGCTTAGATTAATGATTCTAATGCTTTGATAATGTGATTACAAATGTTTAGAGTCAAATCTAGCATGATCAGCAAGTCATGAGATAAAATAATCAGTTAAATATTAGATCTGAAAATAATTTTTATGCATGAGATGCGTATGGTGATGATCATGGATAGACCCTTATGAATGTGCTGAAATGTTCTGCGATGTTCTGTGATGCATGTAAGTTTAATTTTTCAGATGCCTGCGTGCATCTTAAATTCATGTATTAGAGACCTGCGTGTCTCATAAAAAAGGGTTGTAATTTTATTTTTATTTTTATTTAATTTTTAAAGCAATCTGGGATGTAATCTGTGATGTATGTTGCACGTCGATGGTTGATCGATATGTACATCAACAAGCTCAACATGTGCGGATCGAGATCAAGGGTTGATTGAAGATGGATCAAGGAGTTGATCACAATTGGACCTAAGGGATCAAGATCAAGTCAAGAGTTAAAGACGATCAAACCAATTGACGTGCATGTGCTTGTAAAATGACCCCATCCTGGATCCATGATCATCACCATTATATTTATTTTTGATAAATGCCTGGATGTTTAATGCTTATGTTTATGCGGGTAGATTTATATTTGCATGAGATGTGAATACGTGATCGAGTGAGACCTAAATCGAAACCTCCCTAATCAGTCAAGGATGAACTAACATGAGTTAGTCATATTAGATTAATTGATCTAATTGGTGTCTAGGCAATCCTAAAAGGTAGTTACTTAATTAGGACCTTACTCTCTGAGTAAGGAGAGCCTCCCACCTGCTTACCTGGCCAATTGTTCGATTACCTCTTATGAAGAACTCAAGTTGCAAACACTAAGACTTGATTATGCAATATTAAGTCCATAGGTCTTCCACCGTAGTAGAGCTGCTAAGATCTTTTCGGTGTTGATTTGTCTCGGCTGGACACAGTGGGCAAGTTGCATCGGGGGACTGGACCTCTCTATTAGACATGAGATGTTGTGGGGTAAAGGTGGGGTTGGGCACCAATAACTGTTAGGGGAGGACCCAAAGACGACTTTATTTCTGCGGTTATACGGTGGGTCTGACTTAACTAAGTAATGGGGCCAATAACTGTTAGGTGAGGTCTTCATCACTTAGAGACCATGTACCACTGCAATTTGCTTTAGAAGCATTGTACAAGAGTTGTACACTCATCCATTTATATGTCACCAATAACTATTAGGTGAGGCGGCATGTAAATCGGTGAGACCGCAGTACCCACTAAAAATTCTAGTCGCGTAGGATTTTCGTTTCTCCATCAGGGGAGTACGAGGAATTCGAGAAAATAGTGTGAGCATATTTGTTTTAAAAGTTCTTAGAACAAATTAAGTTCAAGTACAAAGTCTAACTAGAATCTTTACTCTCTACAGATCACAATGTCAGCTTCAAACCCTTTGACCCGTATTCTTAAGACCAACCGATTGACCGGAACTAATTACAAAGACTGGCTTAGAAACCTGAAAATTGTTCTGAATTGTGAGAAACTAGGGTATGTGCTCGAGAACGATATCCCCAGGTTACCAGCACGTCCTACTGATGATCAGCGTGAGACGCATCAAAAGTGGACAGATGACGACATTAGGGTCAAGTGCTACATCATGGCATCCATGACTAATGAACTTCAATGCCAGCATGAGAACATGAAGACTACTAGGGAAATACTGGCTCACTTGCAAGAGTTGTATGGTGAGCAGAGCCGCACTGCACGCTTTGAAGTGTCCAAGAGGCTCTTCAAGGCAAAGATGCGCGAGGGGCAGTCTGTCCATGATCACTGTTTGACTATGATCAAGGACCTCGAGGAGCTTGAGAAGCTCGGTATGTTCATGCACAAGGAACTGCAGATAGATCTGATCCTGCAATCCCTTCCTGATTTATTTGGTCAGTTTATAGTAAACTACCATATGAATAAAATTGAATGCACTAAGACCGAATTGTTGAACATGTTGGTAACTGCTGAAGGGGCCTTGAAAGGTTCAAGGGGCTCTGTTCTAGCTGCTAAGCTGACTTCTGGTTCCAAGAGAAAGTCTACTTGGAAGAAAAAGAAGCCTGCTAAGAAGCAGAAGAAAAACAAGAAGCTTAAGAAGGAAGTTCATAAGAAAAAGACTGATGACAAAGAAAAATGTTTCCACTGCAACGTCAATGGCCACTGGAAAAGGAACTACCCTTCATATCTCGAGATCCTGAAGAACAGAAAGGCAGACACACCTTTTGAAGGTATGTTAGACTTGCTCATATTTGAAACTAACCTTACGGTTTCTTCTACTTCTAGTTGGGTTGTAGATTCTAGTTCTAGTGCTCATTTGTGCACTACTATGCAGGATCTAAAGGAAAGTAGGAGGCTGGCGGAAGGTGCAGTAACCCTTAGGATAGGCAACGGGGCAAGAGTTGCTGCTATAGCTGTGGGCACCTATCCTTTGTGATTACCGTCTGGATTTAGTTTATTACTTAGAGACTGTTATTATGTCCCTGCTACTAGTAGGAATTTGATTTCTGTTTCGTGTTTAGCACAGGATGGTCATGTTTTGACCTTTGACAAAGACTGCTGTTCTATTTATTTCAGAAATAAATTAGTTACACGTGATTTCATGAATGACAGTCTCTATCACTTGCATGTTGATGTGTCTGTGAATGTGTCTGAGGATGATAGTGGTATTTTGATGATTAATACAATGTAAGAGTATGTTACAAGTTAATTCGATACATCATTAATAAGTCCGTCACTCTCGATACATTAGTATAATGAGATTAAGATGTATTTCAATGATTATTAATGAGATAAAATTTGCGATAGGAAAGGGATAGTGAATTCTAAATTCTAATTCGGCAAAGTTTCAAGTGAAACATACTCTTAAGTGGA